>NC_143584.1:3022682-3288163 GCF_048544385.1 Mastigoproctus giganteus
CAACAGCATCAGCTGTGCCACGCCAACAAAACCTACCAATCGGCCCGAGTGGAACAACCATTCACTTTGCAAGATTTACAAACTGCCGTACAAAAAATAAAAAACAAAAGAACCCCAGGACTGGACATGCTTGAACCAGAACTGGTAAAAAAGGTGGCCGAGTATGCCCCGAACTTGCTATTAGACTTATATAACCACTGTCTTCATCAGGGCTGGTTCCCCTCGGATTGGAAGGTAGCCAGCCTAAAATTAATCATAAAAAACTCATCAAAACAGCCACATATACCGGAGTCCTACCGACCTATAGCCCTTCTGTCTGTACTCAGCAAGGTCCTGGAACAACTTCTTAGACAGAGGCTTGAAGTACATTACACCGTAGCAAATTTAACAACAGACAAACAATTTGGATTCAAAACGGGGAAATCCACTCTGGATGCACTAGAATATATCATGAATGCCGCGTCAAACTGCCAACGAAAGTACCTTCTTCTCATCTCTGTGGACTTTGCAGGGGTATTCGATGCCCTCTGGTGGCAGAGCATCCTCGCAAGACTAAGAGCTGCCAACCTGCCAACAAACCTATATGGTTGCATTCAGAGCTACATGAACAATAGGAAGATCCTAGTGCAGGCTCCCTACTGCAAGGTTGAACGCCAGGTACACAGGGGCTGCCCTCAGGGCTCTGTACTGGGTCCCCTCCTATGGAACTATGTGCTGGATGAGTTCCTCTCCCTTGAACTGGGGAGCGTGCAAGCGCTCGCATACGCAGATGACCTCTCCCTAATCCTCTCTGCTGATTCAAGAGCACAACTGGAAACGCTTGCCAACTCAGCACTTTCTACACTAAGAGAGTGGACTGAAACTCATCACCTTAATATCTCTGCCACCAAAACCCAATCTATCCTACTAAAGGGATATCTAACTCCTACCAGACCACCGCAGATAAAAATCTACAACAGAACGATCAAGTTGGCCACAGAACTCAAGCACCTAGGAGTGATCCTGGACCGAAATTTATCATTTACACACCACTTGAAATACATCCAGAAGAAAGTAAAAACTACGCTGCCATGCTTGCCAGGATTACCCGCCGCGACTGGGGGCTGAAAAGAAGAACCCTAGCAATACTTTACAAAGCAGCCATTATCCCTGCGATTGCATATGCTTCTGGTGTCTGGCACCATAAGGCCTCTACGGCGGTAAATCGTCGGCTACTCAACATCATTCACCGACCGATTTTATTAACCCTCACCAGAGCATGCCGCACTGTATCTACTCATGCGCTGCAAGTACTCACTGGGACCCTCCCTCTTGATCTTGAAGTGATTCGCCTAGGTATGTTACAGCAGCTTAGACGCGGAAATCCAACTACCTTCCAGGATCACACCACAGACCCAACTGCAAATCGGACAGTGGAGAAGAAAAGACTCCAGATCTATTTGCGATCAATATGGCAGCAGCGCTGGACGACCTCCACAAAAGGGGAAGTCACGCGGAGGTTCCTCCCCGATCTACAACAAATATACCCACAGTATCCGGTATGGCTTTGCCCTGGATTGAACAGCACATATCTCCTAACAGGACACGGAGCGATTCGCCACAAATTACACCTTCTCGGACTCGAAAACAACCCAATGTGTGCATGTGGCTCTGTGGAGACCTAGGGACACCAGATGTATGACTGCGAATTTTATGAAGATCTTCGTGTTGAATTAATCATCCAAGTGCGCCTTAATCCCAAAAACCAGGAACACTACTTACTGGAAATGAAGCCTCATATATAGCATTCACCAAGTTTGCCCAGAACCTGTATGCTAGACGCTTGACCATTCCTCTGCCTGCAAACTTCGAATAGATGTGTCAAACAAAGCTTCTCAGAGACCCCCAACCAGATGTCAGGTTTCACTGCTTGATCCTTCATGCAAGACAAAACTGGAACTCTTATCAGAAGTGACAAAACTCCACTTCCCAGAACATTGACTAACGGACGGGACAACAGTTTCATGAATGACTCCCAACTGTGACATTTTGCACAACCTATTCAGCCAAACCAACATTGGATCGCCTCTGCTGGGCCTCAAGTTTTTCTGGATGGTGTGGACCTGACCCTACGGTCTGGTTTGCTCCCACTCACGCACACAGGCCACATTGGCAACCTGAGCCAGCTCCCTTGTTTGGCTCACTGTCTTACCTGTTCCTGGCAGAGTGGGGAGGGGACAGTTTGCTGTCCAATTGGTAAGACAGTGAGCCAAACAAGGGAGCTGGCTCAGGTTGCCAATGTGGCCTGTGTGCGTGAGTGGGAGCAAATCAGACCGTAGGGTCAGGTCCACACCATCCAGAAAAACTTGAGGCCCAGCAGAGGCGATCCAATGTTGGTTTGGCTGAATAGGTTGTGCAAAATGTCACAGTTGGGAGTCATTCATGAAACTGTTGTCCCGTCCGTTAGTCAATGTTCTGGGAAGTGGAGTTTTGTCACTTCTGATAAGAGTTCCAGTTTTGTCTTGCATGAAGGATCAAGCAGTGAAACCTGACATCTGGTTGGGGGTCTCTGAGAAGCTTTGTTTGACACATCTATTCGAAGTTTGCAGGCAGAGGAATGGTCAAGCGTCTAGCATACAGGTTCTGGGCAAACTTGGTGAATGCTATATATGAGGCTTCATTTCCAGTAAGTAGTGTTCCTGGTTTTTGGGATTAAGGCGCACTTGGATGATTAATTCAACACGAAGATCTTCATAAAATTCGCAGTCATACATCTGGTGTCCCTAGGTCTCCACAGAGCCACATGCACACATTGGGTTGTTTTCGAGTCCGAGAAGGTGTAATTTGTGGCGAATCGCTCCGTGTCCTGTTAGGAGATATGTGCTGTTCAATCCAGGGCAAAGCCATACCGGATACTGTGGGTATATTTGTTGTAGATCGGGGAGGAACCTCCGCGTGACTTCCCCTTTTGTGGAGGTCGTCCAGCGCTGCTGCCATATTGATCGCAAATAGATCTGGAGTCTTTTCTTCTCCACTGTCCGATTTGCAGTTGGGTCTGTGGTGTGATCCTGGAAGGTAGTTGGATTTCCGCGTCTAAGCTGCTGTAACATACCTAGGCGAATCACTTCAAGATCAAGAGGGAGGGTCCCAGTGAGTACTTGCAGCGCATGAGTAGATACAGTGCGGCATGCTCTGGTGAGGGTTAATAAAATCGGTCGGTGAATGATGTTGAGTAGCCGACGATTTACCGCCGTAGAGGCCTTATGGTGCCAGACACCAGAAGCATATGCAATCGCAGGGATAATGGCTGCTTTGTAAAGTATTGCTAGGGTTCTTCTTTTCAGCCCCCAGTCGCGGCGGGTAATCCTGGCAAGCATGGCAGCGTAGTTTTTACTTTCTTCTGGATGTATTTCAAGTGGTGTGTAAATGATAAATTTCGGTCCAGGATCACTCCTAGGTGCTTGAGTTCTGTGGCCAACTTGATCGTTCTGTTGTAGATTTTTATCTGCGGTGGTCTGGTAGGAGTTAGATATCCCTTTAGTAGGATAGATTGGGTTTTGGTGGCAGAGATATTAAGGTGATGAGTTTCAGTCCACTCTCTTAGTGTAGAAAGTGCTGAGTTGGCAAGCGTTTCCAGTTGTGCTCTTGAATCAGCAGAGAGGATTAGGGAGAGGTCATCTGCGTATGCGAGCGCTTGCACGCTCCCCAGTTCAAGGGAGAGGAACTCATCCAGCACATAGTTCCATAGGAGGGGACCCAGTACAGAGCCCTGAGGGCAGCCCCTGTGTACCTGGCGTTCAACCTTGCAGTAGGGAGCCTGCACTAGGATCTTCCTATTGTTCATGTAGCTCTGAATGCAACCATATAGGTTTGTTGGCAGGTTGGCAGCTCTTAGTCTTGCGAGGATGCTCTGCCACCAGAGGGCATCGAATACCCCTGCAAAGTCCACAGAGATGAGAAGAAGGTACTTTCGTTGGCAGTTTGACGCGGCATTCATGATATATTCTAGTGCATCCAGAGTGGATTTCCCCGTTTTGAATCCAAATTGTTTGTCTGTTGTTAAATTTGCTACGGTGTAATGTACTTCAAGCCTCTGTCTAAGAAGTTGTTCCAGGACCTTGCTGAGTACAGACAGAAGGGCTATAGGTCGGTAGGACTCCGGTATATGTGGCTGTTTTGATGAGTTTT
This sequence comes from Mastigoproctus giganteus, assembly GCF_048544385.1. NCBI lineage: Eukaryota > Metazoa > Arthropoda > Arachnida > Uropygi > Thelyphonidae > Mastigoproctus > Mastigoproctus giganteus. The sequence continues at coordinate 3,026,850 of NC_143584.1, forward strand.
TTATGATTAATTTTAGGCTGGCTACCTTCCAATCCGAGGGGAACCAGCCCTGATGAAGACAGTGGTTATATAAGTCTAATAGCAAGTTCGGGGCATACTCGGCCACCTTTTTTACCAGTTCTGGTTCAAGCATGTCCAGTCCTGGGGTTCTTTTGTTTTTTATTTTTTGTACGGCAGTTTGTAAATCTTGCAAAGTGAATGGTTGTTCCACTCGGGCCGATTGGTAGGTTTTGTTGGCGTGGCACAGCTGATGCTGTTGAGGTGTCTTGTCCTCTTCGATGGGTTTGAAGGTGGCATTGAGAATGTTGTTGACGGTGTTGTGCCAGTTGTTGGTCATGGTGCCTTGTGGGGTGATGGTGGAGGGCGTAACCTCTCCCCTTGGTAACTTGTTTGTGGTTATTCTATATATGATGCTCCATGGGTCTGTATTGCCGACTGTGGAAACCAAATGCTCCCAGGACAGTTTCTTCCGCTGCCTGATCATCGCAGTGTAGTTATTCCTGGCCTCCCTGTATTGTTGTCTGAGGGGTTCAACCTCAGGAGGAGGTCAGGACCGCCTGGCTCTTTGGAAGGCACGTCTTTTCCTGTTCATATCTCTCCTAAGTAGGTCAAGTTCCTGCGACCACCATGGCACAGCGCCTGGCCGGGGGACCCTTCTCCGGATCGACTGGTCCGCTGCACTGATGCATTTGTATAGATTCATGGCAATGAATCTATACAAATGCAGGCTCTGGGAGATCTATTAATCTCCCGGAGTCTGCCGAGGAAGCTTGGCCACCAGAGGGTGTCAAACGCTGCAGCAAAATCTATTGTGATGACGAGGAAGTACTTTCGGTTGGTTGTGGCATTAACAGTATTTTGTAATGCAACAACAGTGGCGTGTCCTTTTCTGAACCCGAACTGATTTCGAGATTGAAGTCCTGCTTTTGAGTAGTGGGTTTCTATCTGGTTTCGTAGAAGGTGTTCCATCAGTTTGCTCAGTACAGACAGTAAGGCTACCCCAGGAGGTCCTGCTGCTTTGGATGGAGTGATCCGCCTGCAGCTTCTGTGACTTGCAGTTTGCACACGTAGGTGGTTCGTCCTTTTTGGGCATGATTTAAATTTGTGGCCTCATTCAGTGCAATGCCCAAGTGTAGCTGGGTTTAGGCACAGGTATGTGTAGTGTGCCCAAAGCAGCCACATCTAAAGCATTTGCGTAGAGCCACATACTCCCTCTAGTGGTGGCTGCCCCAGTTTATAAATACTCTGTTATGCTGGCTGATGGTTTTCCATGACCCAAGTTGTGACCATGCCTGATCTGTATCTCATTTGATGTTTTGGTGTTATTAGGCTTGTGGGTTCCATGTCCGGGTGATCTCACTGGATGTTTTTTGTATAGAGTTATCCTACAACATTTCTGGGGTTAGGTCTTTATCTGTGTCGTAGATTACGATGCTCGGTCCTCTTCTTTTGGGTGGTGCTGTTTCCAGGCCAAGGGTTTGGATCTTTGGATTTGTAATTATATTTTTAGCATCCTCTGCTGTCTGTGTCTCAGTTATCACATCTATATTACGCATTTTGCGGATGGACTTGATTTAAGTAGTCTTTAGATTGTCTGCAAAGTTTGTGATGACAGTGTTTTTTACCTCTTCGCTTGTGGGATGATCCTCTGTGGAGGTTAGTCGGAGGATAGCCCAATGTGGTGTTGGTAGGAGAGTTTCATTTGGGTATGTTTTCTGCAGTTAACACTAGCGGTTCTTGTCTTTTGGTCCTCAGTGTGTCGGAGTAGGATAGGGCGCGCTGTGTTATTTCTTTTGCCCTTTCTTCCTGATAGGTTTCCAGTTTGGCATTTGCAATTTCATAATTTGATTGAGTGTCAAGAAGTATAGTCTCTAGTTTGCTCCATATGGTGACTATGTCGGCTCAAAGCACTGTTGTTATTCTATTTGTTTGTTCTTTAAAGAGTGTTTTGAGTGCCATTCGGAGGACAAGTATTTATTGGAGGACAGGGCCATCAGGGATGATAGAATCCAGGACATGTTCATTTTGTTTTTTTACTATCACTTGTCAAGTCTATCTATGGAATTGCACAGTCTTGTTGTTCTTTTTGCTCAGCCTGGCTCCGTGTCTCCCATTCAGACTTTGGTACTGTCTGCCTCTTGTTCTTGCGTTTTGACGCTGGGGATGACCTCACCTCGTCAGGGTTTTCCTGCAAGTCCAGGCTGTCTGGGTCGATTCATGGTCCTATTTCGGTATCTGCATGTGTTTTTTCCTTTTTTTTCTTCCATAGTTCCCAGGTTTTCCGGATAATCGGATAAACTTCGGATTAGTGGGTACGAGGTCGGCAGTTAGGAAGGACTGCCAAGATGATGACTAGATAATGCTCTGAGAGAGATTAGTAAAATGAGTGAAGCTGGAATTTTCACTGTTATAAAGAATTCCAGAAATAGAGGCAATAAATTACAGGGGAAGAGGTTTAGACTAGATATAGGAAATTCACATTTAGCCAGTGAGTTGTTGATTACTGGAATAAGTTGCCCCCACAGGTAGTTAAGCCTGACAGATTGAAGAAATTCAAACTGTCAGTCAACCAGATAGTTACCTACTTGAAAAGGGAATTGCACAATTTGTATTTTCTTGTCTGCTTTTTTTTTTGGCCAGTGCAGCAGAAGCCTGTGCATTTCTTGTACTGAATGGCCAATGCTAAGACAATAAGCATGTATGCATATACTGTGTGTGTGTGTGTGTGTGTGCAAATGTGCCTAAAAAGTGGGGTGACTATTCTGAAAAGCACTACATTTTGTCATCTAAACAGATGAAAATGCAGATTTTATGTAAATTAATGTGAAAACATACTGAAAATGAATGCAATTGTATATGCAATGCGGATAAAGTAAAGATATTTAAAATAAAATAAAATAAAAAATAAAATTAATAAAAATAATTAAAAATAAATTGAAAAATATTAAATAATAAAAATAAGAAATAATTAAAAAAATAAAATATTTTTTTTATAATTCCCTGCTTTATAACTAACTTTTTTAGCATTAGCATTAGTAGAGGCATACAATGCAAGAAAGCAGGCTTATGCAGCATCAGCCAAAAAAAAAAAAAAAACCAGCTCCCATTTCACCCCTTCCTTCGTTCCAAATATCTGTCCAGCTCAGCCTTAAATTTATTTAGCCTATCAACTTCCACAACAAATATGGAACTCTGTTCCACCAATCAAATTCCCCTCTGGCTAAAGGCAAACTTCCGCACATCTTTCCTCAATTTGAATTTATGCCCTCTCAGGTGATTATTCTGAGCAAGAGGAAGAATCCCATCAGCATTGAGCATGCTCAAACCATTCAAGGCATTGTACACCTCAATCAGATCACCTCGCAGGTGCCTAGTCTCCAGACACTGCAATTTGCAAAACTTAAGCCTTTCTTCGTAAGAGCAACCCTTTGTTCCATTCACTAATCTTGTTGCCCTTCTCTACTCATTCCAACAGCTCTACATCCTTCTTAAAATGAGGCCTCCAGACCTGTATACAGTACTCAAGGTGTGGCCTGACAATTGCCTTATCCCTACTATAAAAATTCCTGTATATCATTGACAAGACACCATGAGCTACTCTTGCAGACCACCTGCACTGCTCAGAAAACTTAATATTTGCCTGCACAATTACCCCCAGGTCCTTTTCATTCTCTACCACTGTCAGTGTAGTACCACAGAGTTGATATGTTACTCTGGGGTTACTGCTACCCATATGTAGTACTTGACATTTGTCAATGTTAAACTTCGTTTGCCACCTCTCAGCCCATCTGCTCAACTTTTCTAGATCCTGTTGCAGCAGCGTACTGTCATTAGTGTCATTAACAACCCTGCCAACCTTCGTATCATCTGCAAACTTGGACATTAAGCCTGATATACCATCATCAATATCATTTATAAATACAGAAAACAACAATGGACCCAACACTGAACCCTGAGGGACTCCACTAATAACATTAGTCCATGAAGAGCAGTGGCCATTGATTATGAGAAATTGCTAGCAAAGAGAACAAAGAGTGGGGATGAGAAATTCTTTACCTATATAAATGCAAAGAAGAGAAGGGCAAACCAGATCAAACCCTTATGTAATGGACTTGGGTTAGTATTAGATACCCCAGCTGAATTTGCAGATGGACTGAACAGTTAGTTTGCATCGATATTTACAGAAGTAAAACCCTTTGTGTCAATGAGAAATTAAGGAAGTGAAGTTGAAAAAAATTTAATTAATGATGTTGAAATTTCACATGTTTATTTAATGAAAAAACCTTCGAGCCTACAGACCAGTAAGGCTCCTGGGGTTGAAAGCATTTATCCTATAATCTTAAGGGAGGCGGCAAGTAAGTGCATTGAACCATTGAGGCTAATTATGAGAGCATCACTGGATTCGGGAATGATTCCATTGGATTGGAAATGTGCCAATGTATCTCCAATACATAAGAGAGATTCAAAGAGTTAAGTGAGAAATTACCGGCTAGTCAGTCTAACTTCAGTAGTAGGGAAAATCACGGAGACAGTGATCAAGGGTGCAATTCACGATCATTTAGATAGAAATGGAATTCTGAAGGATACTCAAGATGGTTTTGTGAAGGGAAAATCATGTTTAATTCATCCTGGTTATCTATTTTGACAGGGTCACTCAAGAGCTGGACTTGAGAAATAATTTCTATGTTGTTTATTTGGATTTCAGCAAAGCATTTGACTCGGTCCCACACGAGCGTTACTTTATTATTATTATTAGCCATATGGTGCAAGGAAGCCTGAGGCTTATGCTGCGCCAGCCAAAAAAAAAAAAAAATTCCCGCATTACCTTGAGAGAGAGAGAGAGAGAGAGAGAGAGAGAGAGAGAGAGTCAGAAGTAGAAGGGAATCACCAAGAAAGCACGAAGAGAAGAATGATGATATCCAGCTCAGGATCCTGGGTTTGCCAAGCCCATACTCACCAGATGTGAGCCCCTGGGGTATATAAGCTGGAACAGGTTGGAATCTCAGGGAAAAGATTCCAATAGCTAGATAGCTTCAGAGCAGAAGGCAGTGGGTTATGATAAATGGTTATTCCTTAGATTGGATTGATGACAGTTGTTTTTTTTATTTTCATAAATGACAATAAATTTGCAGATGATGTACAGACTGGTAGAATAGTTAATGATCATTGCTAAGCAGAGCTTCTTCAGAGTGGCCTAAATAGATTTCAGGAATGGTAAGAAAAGCGACAGCTATGCTTTAATCCAGCAAAGTGTTAGGTATTACACCTGGGGAATATTAACCTCAAAATAACTTATACACATGAACTAAAGCCAGTAGTGCTGGAAAGAGACTTGGGCGTTACAATACAGTCAGTCAGACATGAAGTTCTCCGAGCATTGTAGACAGATTGCAGGAAGACTCATGGTGTTCTATCAATGATTTATCAAACAATTTATAGTAGAGATATGGATGTCATAATCCCATTATATAAGTCTGTTGTTAGACCACACTTGGAATACTGTGTTCAAGTATAGAGACCATACCTAAAGAAAGACATTGTGCTTCTTGAAATGGACCAAAGACAGGTAACTCGTCTGGTAAGATTGGCAAAAGGGCTTCCATATCAGGAGACTTTGAATATGTTCAGATATGGTTGCACAGCTTGGAAGCTAGGCACCTTAGAGGAGACTTGATTGAGGTGTTTAATTAAAATAAATGAGGATGAAATTTTCACTGTTATAAATAATTCTAGAACTAGGGACCATAATTTCAAGTTATGGGGAGAGATGTTTAGACTGGATTGCATGAACTTTTATTTTATCCAGCGAGTTATAAATTACTGGAATAAGTTACCTACATGGGTGGTAGAGGCTGACAGTTTAGAGAAATTCAAAGGTCAGCTGGATAATTAGGAAGGAGGGAAATGCATAGGTTGTCTATTTCCTTTTCTCTTATTAATTACTGTATTTATTTTTATAAAATTTTCTTTTTATTTATTTTATTTTTTTAATTTATTTATTTATTATTATTAATTTATTTTTTTTTTTTGCTGGTGCAGTATAAACCATAGGCTTCCTTGCACCATGTGGCCATTACTAATACTAATAATTCAGACACAGCATGAGTTTGTTAAGGCGAAGTCTTGTCTGACCAATATGATTGGATACTATGGTGTTGTCACAAACGAACTGGATGCAAAATATAATTTTGATATCCTGTACTTGGATTTCAGGAAAGCTTTTGATACTGTTGCACATGAAAGACTGCTGTACAAATTTTATTATTATTAATTATTATTATTATTATTAATAGCCATATGGTGCAAGGAAGCCTGAGAGAGAGAGAGAGAGAGAGAGAGAGAGAGAGAGAGAGAGTCAAAAGTAGAAGGGAATCACCAAGAAAGAGAAGAATGATGATATCCAGCTCAGGACCTGGGGGCTCACCAGATGTGAGCCCCCAGGTTAAAGGGCAAGTTGCTGCTATGGATAAAGGGCTGGTTGAGTGGGAGAAGACAGATTGGTAATCAATGGACACTGCTATTCATGGACTTTGTTATTAGTGGACTCCCACAGGGTTTGGTGCCGGGACCGTTGTTGTTTTCTATATTTATCAGTGATATTGATGAAGAAATATCAGGCTTAATGTTTACAAATTATACAAAGGTTGACAGCAGTGGTGTAGCTACCATGTAGGCAGGCAAGGTAATTGCCTCTTGGCCTGAGCCCTTTAGGGGCCCGGCATCTTTGGCTGTCTCCTGTTTTTGTGATTTTCATTAATTAAGTAGGGGCCTGAACATGTTCTTTGCCTCCAGGCCCGAAAAAGGGTAGCTACACTACTGGTTGGCAGGGTTAGTAATGACAGTATGCTGCTGCAAGAGAATCTAGAAAAGTTTGGTAAATGAATCGAGAGGTGGCAACTGAAGTTTAACATTGACAAATGCAAAGTACAGTATGCGGAGATAGCAGTAACCCCAAAGTAATGTACCAACTGTGGTACTATGCTCAGGTTAGTGGAGTAATAAAAAAACCTAGGGATAACTGTTCAGTCAGATATGAAGTTTTCTGAGTAGTGCAGACAGGCTACCAGAGCAGGTCATAGGGGTCTTGTCAGTAATATACAGGAACCTTGGTAGCAGGGGTATGGAGGATACAGGTCTGGAGACCTCATTTCAGGAAGGATGTAGAGCTGCTTGAGCAAGTACAGAGAAGGGCAACAAGATGGTGAGGGGAATGAAGGGGTAGTCTTACCAAGAAAGGCTAAGTTCTGCAGATTGCAGTGTCTGGAGACTAATCACCTGCAAAGTGATCTGATTGAGGTGTAAAAGGTTTAAATGGTTTGAGGAAGCTCAGTGCTGATGGATTCTTCCTTGTGCTCAGATTACTTACTTGAGGGGACATAAATTCAAATTGCAGGAAAAAAGACAGATACAGAATAAATGTGGGGAGATTTGCCTTTAGCCAGTGAGTAGTTGATTGCTGGAAAAACTTCCATTTGTCATTGTTTAATTAATAGCTTAAACAGACACAAAGAAGAACTGGGCAAATCTTGGAGCAAATGGTTTGGTGAAATGGAGTTTTTTTTTTTTTTTTGGCTGATGCTTGCTTTCTTGCATCATATGCCTCTGCTAATGCTAACAAAGTTCTTCATACTTAATATTTTTTTCAATTACTTCTTCAAGTTCTAAGTATGTTTTTTAAAAATGTACAGAGGGAGCTAATGGAATTGTCTCATATTTATTTGCACTGTGCAGCAACATACCTTTGAGACTCCTCTTCGATGAGTCAAAAATAATAATAAAAAGTCTCTGGTATGTAAGATTGTAACTAAGTCCTAAATAGTTCATTAGATCATTTATATTACTGCAAAAAAACTGTAGAATTAAACTTAGAAAACAAGGGAACTAAAAGTAGGTGTGTATATACTTGCATGTACACCAATGCTCGGAGTGTAGTTAATAAATTTGATGAGTTTTAAGTGCTGGTCAAGTCATCAAAGGCAGATATTGTTGGGATATCAGAGATGTGGTGTCACACATATATAAGCAGTGTAGAATTGGAATTTTGGGAGTACAATGTGTACACAAAGGATGGATAGGAAGGGAGAAGAGGTTATGCTGTTAGTTAAAAAACACATAAAATCAGTGTGGCAGTGCCAGTGATCTATGGCAGAACCACAATAACTGGCTTAAATACCACCATATATATATATATATATATACAAATATAAGTGTTTAAGAATAGATAAATCTGATAATGTTTGCACATGGAGGTGGAAAGTATACAAAGTGCCAAGGTCTAGAAGAATAAGAATAGTAGAAAAAAGAAGTATTGTAGGTTTGTAAAAGGTGAAAGAATGTTAATATCCTAAAAGTAATGCTGAATTAAGACAATTATGGGCTGAATTGCAAAGCCAATTAGAAGTGAGGGAACTGTAAAGTAAAATGATTAAACAAATAAAATAAAAATAAAAAAATAGAAAATAAAAAAGAGGTGTTAAAGCTGTCATCAGATATGGAGGGCAAATTTAGTAATAGGTCAAAAAGAGGGATACCAAAAATGCAAAATCTTATGTCAGCTGAAGTAAATGTTGATACATGGCCAGGTATTTCATCAGAGGACTACACTTGATCATGTATCAGGAACTGGGTTTCTGTACTTGTCCATAACAGTGGAAGAGAGGTGAAATGAAGCCAAAAAAAAAAAAAAAAGAATAAAATTATCACATTCTCTTACTGTATATGGACATAGTAGTCCCAATGCAGTGTCAATGATATAAAATAAGAATAAAGCTAAAATAACATAAAATAAAGTGTTTTCAGAGTGGGAAAAAGGTTTTGAATTATATATAGATTTTTAAGTAAATTTGGAAAAATATATTAGTGTAGGAATTTAGTAGAAATAATTTTAATTCTTCTAATTTCTACTAAATTCCAAGACTAATATATTTTTCCAAATTTACTTATACTAACACAGAAAAACTGGCTTAATGATGGAGGCCTAATAATAATGTTAATTTAATTCTTCATATATATTTATATACATATATTGAATAGTAAAATTATGAGAAATATTATTCTTCCTTTATATATGCCATTAAAGAATTAAATTATTTGACACCTTATGTTTAGTTCTATATAATTCTTCACACATATTTACCTAAGCTTTACTGAAATCTAATTATATGATGTCAGAATTGTTCTTCATATCCAGTTGGGGGTTTTGTCAATGATATACAGAAACTTTGCTAGCAGGGATAAGCAGGTTATTAAACTTTGTGAAAGGCAATGGCTAGGCTACATCACGAGTATTGTATAGAGGGTTGAAGGCCTCATTTCAGATAGGATGTTGGCAGTGGCGGCTTGTGACTTTGATGTATGGGGGTGCGGCTTCTTAAATTTACATTAAATTGCCTTGGTTATGAGACATGTAGACAGATGGTAATAATAATAAGCAAGATAAAAATACTACAAAACATTAACTGAACACTTATCATTAACAGACTTGGGTAATCTTGAAATTTTATTTAAAAATAAAATTTAAATAAATTTATATCTTAACAATTTATAAAAACCAAACTTGAATGAACAACTTTTTCATTCAACTTTGGTGCACTGTTCAAATCAGCACTGCTTGCTCTGCAGTTCCTTTGCCTCGTTTTAACCCCTCTGAAAAATGTTTATTGGCAACCTGCCATCTAGGCATGAACCGAACCACTGGGACCAAAATGTGGAACTGCTGAGCACACAATTCCACCTACAGTTGAACTTCAAAGTTGAAAATGATTTCGTGTTTTTATTTGTTTATTATTGAAATGATTATTGGATATAGTGGATGGGTATACTATATGCGGGACCTGTTAATAAAAATATTCATTGCGTTGGATTACTCTTCACAAAATTTCATATAACTCCATTGACTGTATATTTAGATTTAAAAAGCTAGGGGTGCTGCAGTTCCATAGTGCCTACCAACGAGCTGCCCCTGGATGTTGGTCTACAGGAATGAGTACAGAAAGGACAATGACGTTGGTGAAGAAATGGCAGAAGTTTGCCTTCAGCCAACTGGTGGTTGATTGTTGGAACAACTTCCATTTCACCCTACAGTCCCTCCAAGAATTTGTCGAGTTCTTCTTTGAATTTATTCAAACTACCCACTTCCACAACAACAGATGGAAGTTGTTTTGAGTATAACATTAGCATTAACATTAGTAGAGGCATATGATGCAAGAAAGCAAGCTTATGCAGCATCAGCCAAAAAAAAAAAAAAAAAAAAAAAAACAACTTCCACTTCACCCCTCCGTTCGTTCGAAATACCTGTCCAGCTGAGCTTTAAATTTATTTAGGCTATTAACTTCCACAACAAGGGATGGAAGTCTGTTCCACCAACCAACTACCCACTGGCTAAAGGCAAATTTCTGCACATCTATCCTACATTTGTCTTTCCTCAATTTGAATTTATGCCCTCTCAGTTAATTATTCTGAGCAAGAGACAGAATCCCATCAGCATTGAGCATGCTCAAACCATTCAAGGCTTTATACACCTCTGTTAGATCACCTCGCCGGTGCCTAGTCTTCAAGCACTGTAATTTGCAAAACTTAAGCCTTTCTTCATAAGAGCAACCCCTTGTTGCCCTTCTCTGTACTCATTCCAGCAGCTCTACATCCTTCTTGAAATGAGGCCTCCAGACCTGTATACAGTACTCTAGGTGTGGCCTGACCATCGCCTTATACAAGGGAATAATCACCTCCTTATCCCTGCTAGAAAAATTCTTGTATATCATTGATAAGACACCATGAGCTATTCTTGCAGCCCATCTGCACTGCTCAGAGAGCTTCATATCTGCCTGCACAATTACCCCCAGGTCCTTTTCATTCTCTATCACTGTCAGTTTAGTACCACAGAGTTGATATGTTGCTCTGGGGTTGCTGTTTCCCATATGTAGTACTTTACATTTGTCTATGTTAAACTTTATTTGCCACCTCTCAGCCCATCTGCTCAACCTTTCCAGATCCTGTTGCAGCAGCATAGCATCAGTAGTGTCCTTAACAACCCTGCCAACTTTTGTATCGTCTGCGAACTTGGACATTAAGCTTGATATACTATCATCATTATTATTTATAAATCCAGAAAACAATAATGGACCCAACACTGAACCATGAGGGACTCAACTAATAACATTAGTCGATGATGAGCAGTGTCTGTTAATTACCACTCTCTCTCTTCTCCCCCTTAACCACCCCTTTATCCATAGCAGCAATTTGCCTCCAATGCCACACTGCTCCAATTTGTGCAGCAGTCTTCCATGTGCAACAGTATCAAAAGCCTTTCTAAGATCCAAATATATGATATCAAAGTTATTCCCTGCATCCAGTTCTTTTGTGACTGCATCATAGTATCTATCCAATCAAATTGGTCAGGCATGACTTCCCCTTAACAAAACCATGCTGTGTGCGAGCTATAACTGAAGCCTTGTCTAGATGATCCTGCAGTGCTTCTTTAATCAGTGCCTCCATTAATTTTCCTGGAACAGAAGTTAAACTCACAGGTCTATAATTACTTGTCAGCCTTTGATCCTCCTTTGTGAATTGGGGTCACATTTGCACATCTCCAGTCTATGGGTACCTCCCCTGAGTCCAAGGAAGCTCTCATAATTATACCTAAGGGTTTGCTTACTTCCTTTGCTGCCTCCTTTAATATAACTGTATAGATCCCATCCACACCAGGTGCCTTTCTTGTGTTTATCTTCAAGAATTTCTCCTCCACTTTACTCTCAGTTATTTCAAGATTATCTAGCTTACTGCCAGAGTTCAATACACCTCTGGCATTCCCCTCGCTGAATAACTCCTCATGTGTGAATGTCGATGCAAAATATTCATTTAGTTTGTTAGCTACTTGAGCAGGATCATCAACAGTTGAACCATCGATATCAAATGGACCAATCTGATTCATCCCCTTCCTTCTAGAGTTTACAACATAAGTAAAGAACTCTTTGCTGTTTTTCTTTGCATCCCTTGCCAAAGATTTCTCGTAATCTGCCTAACTTCCTTTGTAACTTGGTTACAGATCAACTTTTATCTATCATAGGCTTCTGTGTCACATGTTAATTTATATGTATCCCATGCATTTTTCTTCTCTGCCATTATTATTATTATTAGCCATATGGTGCAAGGAAGCCTGAGGCTTATGCAGCACCAGCCAAAAAAAAAAAAAAAATCCCATGTTAACCTGAGAGAGAGAGAGTAAAAGGGAATCACCAAGAAGGCAAGAAAGATATGTCTCATTAGTTCATCTGACATCCATTTAGGCCTAAACCTTGAACAATATTTCTTAGTTGGTATGTAAAGCCTAGTAGCTTCCAAGATAAGTTCTTTGAATGCTTCCCATTTTGAATTTGCTGTTGGTAACATCATCAGTTGGTCCCACTGTATAGAATTTAAATATTGTCTCAGACCATCGTAGTCGCCTTTATGAAAGCAATAGCCCTTCCCTTTATTCCTGATGGTAGTTACCTCTTTGAGTAAATCCCACTTCAGCACACTGTGATCACTGCCACCTAGTGGTTCCTCTATCTGCAGATTCTTAATGCATGAAGAATCACTACTGATAATCAAATCAAGAGTATTACTTCCTCTAGTTGCCTCCCGAACATGCTGATGTAGAAAACAATCATCCAGCAAATCCCCAAAGCCTTGCTAGTGTGTGAGTGACCAACCCACAAATTCCAGTCAATATCTGGGAAATTAAAATCCCCCATTAAAGACTCTCTGATTTACTGGCCCACTCTATTTCCCTGTACAGTTTCTTATTATACTCATCAGAGTCATTAGGCCTATAGCACACTCGTACTCTCAATTTTGATCTCCCAATGCTTATGTCACACCAAACTGACTCAACACTGCACTGTCCAGCGATGTCGACTGGCTTCACTGCCTTTGTTTTTATGTGTTTCTTAACCAATAGCATAACCTCTCCTCCCTTCCTATCCTGTCTATCCTTTCTGTAGACTTTGTACTCCCCAAATTCCAGTTCTGCATTCCTTATATCTGATATCCCAACAATATCTGCCTTTGATGCTTTGAGAAATTCATCAAATTTATTTACCAAACTCCTAGCATTGGTGTACACACAAGTATACATGCACCTGTTCTTTTTCTTAGCTACCCTAACACAACCCGTGTGTTTACTTGTACCGTAATGACTCCCAGCAGTCTCTGAAATATCCTGCATCTTGTTTTCCAGGCTTCTGCTCATTCCAATATAAGCAGTGCAAGAATCACTTTCACCTCTGCCAGTGGCTACTGTTAATCTATTAGTCCTTGTATCCCCCCCCCAAACATATAGAGTATAATTGCTTGATGTTTGCAGAGCAATCGGGTACGGGACATGATACTGCCAAGGGGGATGTCTTTGTGTGTGCGTGATGCAAGGAGTGTATCGATATCAGGCAACAACTCGGCGTTCTTATGGGCCTATATGAGAGCTTGAAGGACAGGGTGGATGCCCTCGAAGAAACTAAATTGAGGGGCCCATCAAGCTCTCAGCTGCCCACATCAACGCCAGAGCTTGCACTTGGGCATCGCGTGACACAGAGACAACCCCCAAGGCAGAATGCGCTGGTCCCGAAGGAACTAGTAGTTGTTGGTGACTCTATTGTCAGGGAAACGGGGAACATGCTTTGTAAAAAAGATAGGTGGAACAGGACCAGGGTATGTCTGCCAGGGGCAAAGGTTGATGACGTTGTAGAGCGAATATCATCTTTTAAGGGCACAAAAGGTTATATAGTTGTACACGTTGGCAATAATAATATTAAGAGTAGGAGACCGGCAGAATTACTTAACAAGTACAGGTCACTGTTGAACAAAAGCTGAGAATTAGGGTTGAATTTGAAAGTGGCTGCAATTCTGCCCAGACACGATAGGAGGGAGTATATGATGAGAGCCTTGTCGATCAATTCGGCCCTGGAAAGATTGTGCAAGGCTCAAGGGGTAGAATTTTTTTCAGCCTGGACTGTACTTGTTAACAGGAGAGATTGCTTCTACAGGGATGGGATACACTTAAATAGAAAGGGTGCAAGAATATTTGTGATGCTATCGAGGCAGTGTTAGGTGGGTCGGAAAACTGCTAGCTTGGGGGAAGACAAAGACCAATAGATTGACAGTAGCCACTGGCAGAGGTGAAAGAGATTCTTGCACTGCTTCTATTAGAATGAGCAGAAGCCTGAAAAACAAGATGCATGGTATTTCAGAGACTGCTGGGAGCCATTGTGGTACAAGTAAACACATGGGTTGTGTTAGGGTAGCTAAGAATAGAAACAGGTGCAGGTATACTTGCGTGTACACCAATGCTAGGAGTTTAGTAAATAAATTTGATGAATTTGAGGTATTGCTCAAAACATCGAAGGCAGATATTGTTGGGATATCAGAGACGTGGTGTCACACAGATATAAGGGATGCGGAACTGCAATTTGGGGAGTACAACGTCTACAGAAAGGATAGACAGGATAGGAAGGGGGGAGGTGTTATGCTATTAGTTAAGAAACACATAAAAACCAAGGAAGTGAAGCCAGTCGACATCGCTGGACAGTGCAGTGTGGAGTCAGTTTGGTGTGACATAAACATTGGGAGATCAAAATTGAGAGTAGGAGTGTGCTATAGGCCTAATGACTCTGATGAGTATAATAAGGAACTGTACAGGGAAATAGAGTGGGCCAGTAAATCAGAGTGTCTTATAATGGGAGATTTTAATTTCCCAGATATTGACTGGAATTTGGGGGCTGGATACTCACACACTAGCAGGGCTTTTGTGGATTTATTGGATGATTGTTTTCTACATCAGCATGTTCGGGAGGCAACTAGAGGAAGTAATACTCTTGATTTGATTATCAGCAGTGATTCTTCATGCATTAAGAATCTGCAGATAAATGAACCACTAGGTGGCAGTGATCACAGTGTGCTGAAGTGGGATTTACTCAAAGAGGTAACTACCATTAGGGTTTGCTTACTTCCTTTGCTGCCTCCTTTAATATAACTGGATAGATCCCATCCACCCCGGGTGCCTTTCTTGTGTTTATCTTCAACAGTTTCTCCTCCACTTTACTCCCAGTTAGGGGTAAAGGGAAGGGTTATTGCTTCCGTAAAGGCGACTACGATGGACTGAGACAGTATTTAAATTCTATACAGTGGGACCAACTGATGATGTTACCAACAGCAAATTCAAAATGGGAAGCATTCAAAGAACTTATCTTGGAAGCTACTAGGCTTTACATACCAACTAAGAAATATTGTTCAAGGTTTAGGCCAAAATGGATGTCAGATGAACTAATGAGGCATATGGCAGAGAAGAAAAATGCATGGGATACTTACAAATTAACACATGACACAGAAGCCTATGATAGATACAAGTTGATATGCAACCAAGTTACAAAGGAGGTTAGGCAGGCGAAGGCAGATTACGAGAAATCCTTGGCAAGGGATGCAAAGAAAAACAGCAAAGAGTTCTTTACTTATGTAAACTCTAGAAGGAAAGGGATGAATCAGATTGGTCCACTTGATATTGATGGGTCAAGTGTTGATGATCCTGCTCAGGTAGCTAGCAAACTAAATGAATATTTTGCATCGACATTCACACATGAGGAGTTATTCAGCGAGGGGAATGCCAGAGGTGTATTCAACTCTAGCAGTAAGCTACAGAATCTTGAAATAACTGGGAGTAAAGTGGAGGAGAAACCGTTGAAGATAAACACAAGAAAGGCACCCGGGGTGGATGGGATCTATCCAGTTATATTAAAGGAGGCAGCAAAGGAAGTAAGCAAACCCTTTGCCATAATTATGAGAGCTTCCTTGGACTCAGGTGAGGTACCCATAGACTGGAAATGTGCAAATGTGACCCCAATTCACAAAGGAGGATGAAAGGCTGACACAAGTAATTATAGACCTGTGAGCTTAACTTCTGTTCCAGGAAAAGTAATGGAGGCACTGGTTAAAGAAGCACTGCAGGATCATTTAGACAAGACTTCAGTTATAGCTCAGACACAGCATGGTTTTGTTAAGGGGAAGTCTTGCCTGACCAACTTGATTGGATACTATGATGCAGTCACAAAAGAACTGGATGCAGGGAATAACTTTGATATTATATACTTGGATCTTAGAAAGGCTTTTGATACTGTTGCACATGGAAGACTGCTACACAAATTGGAGCAGTGTGACGTTGGAGGCAAATTGCTGCTATGGATAAAGGGGTGGTTGAGGGGGAGAAGACAGAGAGTGGTAATCAATGGACACTGCTCATCGTGGACTGATGTTATTAGTGGAGTCCCTCAGGGCTCAGTGTTGGGTCCATTATTGTTTTCTGTATTTATAAATGATATTGATGATGGTATATCGGGATTAATGTCCAAGTTTGCAGACGATACAAAGGTTGGCAGGGTTGTCAAGGACACTACTGACACTATGCTGCTGCAACAGGATCTGGAAAGGTTGAGCAGATGGGCTGAGAGGTGGCAAATGAAGTTTAACATTGACAAATGTAAAGTACTACACATGGGAAACAGCAACCCCAGAGCAACGTATCAACTCTGTGGTACAACACTGACAGTGGTAGAGAATGAAAGGGACTTGGGGGTGGTTGTGCAGGCAGATATGAAGTTCTCTGAGCAGTGCAGACGGGCTGCAAGAGTAGCTCATGGAGTATTGTCAATGATATACAGGAATTTTTCCAGCAGGGATAAGGAGGTGATTATTCCATTGTATAAGGCGATGGTCAGGCCACACCTAGAGTACTGTATACAGGTCTGGAGGCCTCATTTCAAGAAGGATGTAGAGCTGCTGGAACGAGTACAGAGAAGGGCAACAAGATTAGTGAATGGAACAAAGGGGTGCTCTTACGAAGAAAGGCTTAAGTTTTGCAAATTACAGTGTCTGGAGACTAGGCACCAGCGAGGTGATCTGATAGAGGTGTATAAAGCCTTGAATGGTTTAAGCATGCTCAATGCTGATGGGATTCTTCCTCTAGCTCAGAATAATCACCTGAGAGGGCATAAATTCAAATTGAGGAAAGACAGATGTAGGATAGACGTGCGGAAATTTGCCTTTAGCCAGCGGGTGGTTGGTTGGTGGAACAGACTTCCATCCCTTGTGGTGGAGGTTGATAGCCTAAATAAGTTTAAGGCTCAGCTGGACAGGTATTTTGAACGAACAGAGGGGTGAAGTGGAAGTGGTTTTTTTTTGTTTTTTTTTTGGCTGATGCTGCATAAGCTTGCTTTCTTGCATCAAATGCCTCTACTAATGCTAATAAGCTTGCTTTCTTGCATCATTTGCCACTGCTAATACTTCAGATGGGTCAGATGTGGCCTCTGCTTAAAAATCCATCCTATAATTGTCCATTTCAGTCAAAACGACCTTGCATTAATGAATAAGCTTATAGATAAAAACATTTCAGAGTTTATATTTGTAAAGAATATTTTATCTAGTTTGTGACTATGTTTAAATAAAAGTAATCAGTGTATATTACTTAATATCCATTTTTGTGTTCTTTATACCAGTATGACAATAATAAAATCTTTAATTAATGGATGTTTTATATTTTTATAAAGGATGGATGATATACCTGATGTTATTTAAATATAATAATTAGACTATGATTGGGGTAGTAATAATTTAATGTTAACATAATAAATTCATGGTTGCCCCTGCAGATAGTAAACTTATATTAACAGAACAGTAGTATCTGTTTGCTATTAACGTAATTTTACTGCTAGCCCCAAACTGCAAATAGTTTTTATCACTTTGCCTGTATCCGTTTACAATTTTTAAAAGCCAAAACTATATATCTGTGCAACTTGTACTGTCTCCTATTAATAGATCATAAAGGATTTATTAAGTGCCTCTGTTTCTCCATTGTATTTTGTACCACTTCTGTTCCCATATATAACTGTGTATAAGGTAGTTACTGTACATTGGAATGGGAATGAGGTTGGTCAGTGAAATGAGTAACATGTACTGTTTTTGAGCAGTTGTCATGTTACTCATTTCACATAGTTACATTTTTGTGCCTCCTCCTACAACTTTCTTCATCAAGGAAACAATAAAAAAAGTGCTGCAATTTTAAACATTTATTTTGTATATATATATATTTTTTTTCTGTAATTCAGAAATATATTAAATTGTTATTTTTTCTTTATTACATATTTTCTAGTTTATATACAAGATAACTTTCATACTTGCACATTTATATTATAATAATTTTTTATTTGTCTTGTAGGTAATGGACAGCAGTCGGATGAACATCCCATTATTAGAGACAAGGAGATGTCTGCATATGATAAGAACCTTTATCTTTATCATGTGAGTAAAATGTAGGTCTATCTAATTATTAGAAGTTGATAATTCATGTTTTATTTTATTTTTACCTATTCATCTTTAAAAATTAGTTATCCCATTTTATTTATTTTATTAAGTAATAAATTAATTACTTATATAAAATTAATTTATAATTAATTAATATATATCTATTTTATATTTTGTATTTCTAAACTCAAAAATTTTGAGTTTGGAAATGCGAGCAAATACAGTAGGACCAGCAATGGCCAACTTCTGACCACAAAGGTCAGAATTGGAGAGTGCTGATGAAGAGGATCAAATGCTTCTTAGGAACTTATTGATGGGCCACAATACTAAAATCATTACTAACATATAATTATATATACAGGATGTTTCATAATATGTTGGTAGTACTTTCAGGATTGATTCAGAAGGTTTACAGAAGCTTGGCTGTTTGAATTTTAAAAAATGGCTGGTGTTCAGCCATGTAAGAAATAAATATATAAAATTATATATTATATATATAATATATAATTATATATTATATAATCTTAAACATGGGTGTGTTCAAGAGGTGGTGATGTGCATTCCATAACCTTTCCTACCCAAATGTTAACCTCACCTTCTCGGGGCGAACTGACCCGTTTCCACAGACGAGGCTCTGGCAACCGAGTCACAGTGTTATAACTGTCGCATCACATACAGAAGAAATGCTGTACCTGAAGCCTGTCTAGAGGCTATAAGGTGGCAGC
Organism: Mastigoproctus giganteus; assembly: GCF_048544385.1. Lineage (NCBI taxonomy): Eukaryota > Metazoa > Arthropoda > Arachnida > Uropygi > Thelyphonidae > Mastigoproctus > Mastigoproctus giganteus. Next base: position 3,045,899 of record NC_143584.1, read on the forward strand.
CCCACCACTAGACTTACCCCACGAAAGGCTGGTAACCTATCCGGGGGACATTCTAAATACTCAATACATATACGACTTAGAACAACTAAATATATAACGACTTAGATTACAAACATAACATAATTAATTAATACATAACTTGATACGGAAGTTATATAAATGGAACTCGTAGATAATACTTGATACTAAAAAATATATATAGCGTTATAACTGTGTTGGGATACAAGTTTAGGGTTATAATTTTGTACTGAAATTGAAAACTTTTTATTGAAATTAAATCGAAATCATGACTCAGACCAGAGCAGCAAAGCAAAAGGCTCAAGCTAATAGGAGTGCTGTGGCTCAGGGGAGAACTGAGGGGGGGGAGTTGCCCTCTGAATCACAGCCTTTTAAAATGCACTGCTTGCTTGATATTTCTGGAGCAGTCGTGTACGGGACGTGATATTGCCACGGGGGATGTCTTTGTGTGTGCGGGATTTAAGGTGTGTAAGGAAATCAGGCAACAACTCAGTGTTGTTATGGGCCTATATGAGAGCTTGAAAGACAGGGTGGATGCCCTCGAAGGATCTAAATTGAGGGGCCCATCAAGCTCTCAGCTGCCCACATCAACGCCAGAGCTTGCACTTGGTCATCACGCAACACAGCAGCAACCCCCAAGGCAGAATGCGCTGGTCCCACAGGAACTAGTAGTTGTTGGTGACTCTATTGTCAGGGAAACAGGGAACATGCTATGTAAAAAGGATAGGTGGAACAGGACCAGGGTATGTCTGCCAGGGGCAAAGGTTGGTGACGTTGTAGAGCGGATATCATCATTTAAAGGCACAAAAGGTGATATAGTTGTACATGTTGGCACTAATGGTATTAAGAGTAGGAGACCGGCGGAATTACTTAACAAGTACAGGTCACTGTTGAAAAAAAGCCATGAATTAGGGTTGAAATTGAAAGTGTCTGCAATTCTGCCAAGATACGATAGGAGGGAGTATATGATGAGAGCCTTGATGATCAATTCGGCCCTGGAAAGATTGTGCAAGGCTCAAGGGGTAGAATTTTTTTCAGCCTGGTCTGTACTTGTTAACAGGAGAGACTGTTTCCACAGGGATGCAATACGCATAAATAGAAAGGATGCAAGAATATTTGCTGATGCTATCAAAGCAGTGTTAGGTTGGGTCAGAAAACTGCTAATTTGGGGGGGGGGATACAAGGACTAATAGATTAACAATAGCCACTGGCAGAGGTGAAAGTGATTCTTGCACCACTTCTATTGGAATGAGCAGCAGCCTGGAAAACAAGATGCAGGATATTTCAGAGACTGCTGGGAGTCATTGCGGTACAAGTAAACACATGGGTTGTGTTAAGGTACCTAATAATAGGAACAGGTACATGTATACTTGCGTGTACACCAATGCTAGGAGTTTGGTAAATAAATTTGATGAATTTGAGGTATTGCTCAAAACATCAAAGGCAGATATTGTTGGGATATCAGAGATGTGGTGTCACACAGATATAAGCAATGCAGAACTGGAATTTGGGGAGCACAATGTGTACAGAAAGGATAGACAGGACAGGAAGAGAGGAGGGGTTATGCTATTAGTTAAGAACCACATAAAATCCAAAGAAGTGGCCAGTCGACATTGCTGGACAATGCAGTGTCAAGTCAGTTTGGTGTGACATAAGTGGGAGATCAAAATTGAGAGTAGGAGTGTGCTATAAGCCTAATGACTCTGATAAGTATAATAAGAAACTGTACACGGAAATAGAGTGGGCCAGTAATTCCCCAGATATTGACTGGAATTTGTGGGTTCGTCACTCACACACTAGCAAGGCTTTTGTGGATTTATTGGATGATTGTTTTCTACATCAGCATGTTTGCGAGGCAACTAGAGGGAGTAATACTCTTGATCTGATTATCAGTAGTGATTCTTCATGCATTAAGAATCTGCAGATAAAGGAACCACTAGGTGGCAGTGATCACATGCTGAAGTGGGATTTACTCAAAGAGGTAACTACCATCAGGGGTAAAGGGAAGGGTTATTGCTTTTGTAAAGGCGACTACGATGGTCTGAGACAGTATTTAAATTCTATACAGTGGGACCTACTGATGATGTTACCTACAGCAAATACAAAATGGGAAGCATTCAAAGAACTTATCTTGGAAGCTACTAGGCTTTACATACCAACTAAGAAATATTTTTCAAGGTTTAGGCCTAAATAGATGTAAGATGAACTAATGAGACATATGGCAGAGAAGAAAAATGTATGGGATACATTTAAATTAATGGGTGACATGAAAGCCTATGATAGATATAAGTTGGTCTGTAACCAAGTCACAAAGGAGATTAGGCAGGCAAAGGCAGATTATGAGAAATCCTTGGCAAAGGATGTAAAGAAAAACAGAAAAGAGTTCTTTATCTATGTAAACTCTAGTAGGAAAGGGATGAATCAGATTGGTCCACTGGATATTGATGGTTCAACAGTTGAGGATCCTGCTCAGGTGGCTAACAAACTAAATGAGTATTTTGCCTCTACATTTACACATGAGGTGCAATTCAGGAAGGGGAATGCCAGACGGGAAGTAAACTCTGGCAGTGAGCTAGATGATTTTGTAATAACTGAGAGGAAAGTGGAGGAAAAATTGTTGAGGATAAACATAAAAAAGGCACCCGGGGTGGATGGGATCTATCCAGTTATATTAAAGGAGGCAGCAAAGGAAGTAAGCAAACCCTTAGCCATAATTATGAGAGCTTCTTTGGACTCAAGGGAGGTACCCATAGACTGGAGGATGTGCAAATGTGACCCCAATTCACAAAGGAGCATCAAAGGCTGTCACAAGTAATTATAGACCTGTGAGTTTAACTTCTGTTCCAGGAAAATTAATGGAGGCACTGGTTAAAGAAGCACTGCAGGATCATCTAGACAAGACTTCAGTTACAGCTCAGACACAGCATGGTTTTGTTAAGGGAAAGTCTTTCCTGACCAGGTTGAATGGATACTATGATGTGGTCACAAAGGAACTGGATGCAGGGAATAACTTTGATATCATATATTTGGATCTTAGAAAGGCTTTTGATACTGTTGCACATGGAAAACTGCTGAACAAATTGGAGCAGGGTTCAGTGTTGGGCCATTGTTGTTTTCTGTATTTATAAATGATATTGATGATGGTATATCAAGCTTACTGTCCAAGTTTGCAGACGATACAAAGGTTGGCAGGGTTGTTAAGGACTGATGCTATGCTGCTGCAACAGGATCTGGAAAGGTTGAGCAGATGGGCAAAGAGGTGGCAAATGAAGTTTAAAATTGAAAAATGTAAAGTACTACATATGGGAAACAGCAACCCCAGAGCAACGTATCAACTCTGTGGTACTACACTGACAGTGGTAGAGAATGAAAAGGACCTGGGGGTAATTGTGCAGGCAGATATGAAGTTCTCTGAGCAGTGCAGATGAGCTGCAAGAGTAGCTCATGGTGTCTTGTCAATGATATACAGGAATGTTTCTAGCAGGGATAGGGATGTGATTATTCCCTTGTATAAGGCATTGGTCAGGCCACACCTTGAGTACTGTATACAGGTCTGGAGGCCTCATTTCAAGAAGGATGTAGAGCTGCTGGAACGAGTACAGAGAAGGGCAACAAGATTAGTGAATGGAAAGGCTTAAGTTTTGCAAATTACAGAGTCTGGAGACTAGGCATCAGCGAAGTGATCTGATAGAGGTGTATAAGGCTTTGAATGGCTTGAGCATGCTCAATGCCGATGGGATTCTTCCTCTTGCTCAGAATAATTAGCTGAGAGGGCATAAATTCAAATTGAGGAAGGACGGATGTCAGATAGATGTGCGGAAATTTGCCTTTAGCCAGCGGGCAGTTGGTTTGTGGAATAGACTTCCATCACTCGTTGTTGAAGTTGATAGCCTAAACAAATTTAAGGCTCAGCTGGACAGGTATTTCGAATGAACGGAGGGGTGAAATGGGAGTAGTGGTTGTGTTTTTTTTTTTTTTTTTTTTTTTTTTTTGCTGATGCTGAATAAGCATGCTTTATTGCATCATATGCCTCTACTAATGCTAATGCTAATAAATCCATAAAAGTCTTACTAGTGTGTGGTTGACCATTGCACAAGTTCCAGTCAATATCTGGGAAGTTAAAATCCCCCATTATAAGACATTCTGATTTACTAGCCCACTCTGTTTCTCTGTACAATTGTTCATTATGCTCATTCGAGTCATTAGGCCTATAACACTCTCCTACTCTTATTTTTGCTTTCGCAGTGCCTATGTCACACCAAACTGACTCAACAGTGCGCTGTTCATCTATATCAACTGGATGCCCTACTTCTGATTTTATGTTTTTCTTAATTAACAGCATAACACCTCCTCCCTTCCTATCCTTTATGTACACATTGTACTCCCCAAATTCCAATTCTGCATTCCTAGTATCAGTGTGACACCACGTCTCTGATATCCCAACAATATCTGCCTTTGATGTCTTGACCAATCACTTTAAATTCATCAAATTTATTTACTATACTTCTAGCATCGGTATACATGCACCTATTCCTAGTTACCCTGACACATCCCATATATAAATGTTTCACGATGATTGTCATCAGTCCCTGAGTTGATGCCTAATTTCTAGACACTCTCTGCACCTGGCACACACAAAGACATCCTCCTTGGCTAGATCATGTTCTGTTCCATAGAGTTCGGCAAACATTTCACAAGTTGCACATTTTTTTAGGCTGTGATGTGTTGGAGAATCTCCCCTCTCAGTTCTCCTTCCACTTTGTGCCCTTTGCTTTGCTGCTCTAGTCTGATATTTTAAATTAATGATGATATTTGCATGATATTGTAAATTAATGAGATCAATAAATGTAATTAATTAATTGTCAATATTACGCTATCTAATAGAATCGTAAATGCAGTGATGCATATAACGCTATATAATTATATGTTAGAGCTACCTAGTTACCACAATCAAAAATTTGAATTCCCTACCACTCTATACAAAAACAATGGCTGCAAGATTCGAATGAAATAACGGTTTTATGTATATTAAGTAGTAATCTACAAAAACTCTTTATCTAAATTAAAAATAAAAATAACCAGCATAACTATAACTGTAAGACTACATATAAAGTACAATATAAAATAACAATTAGGTAAATAAAAAGGCAAACACTTATTGCTTTTTTCTGGTATTCCCTTACCTATAAAACTCCACATGCATGAATGTAGATGCAGAATACCTGATTTTACTTATGAGTTTGTCAGCGACCTGAGTAGGTGGATAATTAACAGTTAATCCATTCACATCAAGTAGACCAGTGTGATTCCACCCATTCCTTCTACTGTTAATATACGTAAACAAGTCTTTGCTGCTTTTCTTATCTTTCTTTGCCAGAGATTTCTCATAACTTACCTTAGCTTACCTAACTTCCTTTGCGACTTGATTACATGCTAGTTTTTATCTACCATAGGCTTCTGTGTCATCTGATAACTTATACACATCCCATGTATTTTTTTTCTCTTCAACAAGTCTTATCAGTTCATCTGACATCCATTTAGGTGTAATCCTGGAATGGTATTTCTTAGCTGGTGTAAAAAGCCTCGTAGCTTCAGGGATTACTTCCCTGAATGCTTCCCATTTAGAATTTGCTATTGGTAATATCGTCAGATGATCCCATTGTATAGAATTTAAAAACTGTCTGAGACCACTGTAGTCATCCTCACAAAAGCAAATGCCCTTCCCTTTACCCTTGATATTAGTTATGTCTTTAAGTAAATACCATATAGCACACTTTGATCACTACCACCCAGTGGGTCTCTTACTTCCAAATTCTTAATGTGTGAAGAATTGTTGCTGGTAATCAGATCAAGCGTGTGCTTCCTCTTGTTGCCCCTCTAATATGTTGGTGTAGAAAACAGTCATCCAATAAATTCAAAAAAGTCTTGCTAGTGTGTGAGCGACTACCCCACACATTCCATCAATATCTGGAAAGTTAAAATTCTCAATTATAACACATTCTGATTAACTGATCCACTCTATTTCTTTGTATATAGTTGTATGCTATACTCATTACAGTCCTACAATGTACCCTATTTTCATTTTCTAGGTGCTTATGTCACACTAAACTGACTCATCATTGCTCTGGCCACCTATGTCTACTGGATTCACTGTCTTAGATTTAATGTTTCTTAACTAAGAGCATAACTCTCCCCCCCTTTCTTGTCCTGTTTCTCCTTTCTGTACACATTGTATTCTCCATATTCAAATTTTGCATCCCTAAGGTTACAGTAAGTATTCTATTTTCAGAAACATTTCTTATATAGCATGTGTATCCTGTATCCTTTAAGAATTTTAGCTGCTCACATTGAATTGAGCTCATGTGATGTCTAAGGTCAACATTATGATAGGATGCCAGGACAGCTCATAAGGTTTTGTCAGTGATATACAGAAGCTTTGCTAGCAGGGATTATTTTTAGATCTGTTCACTCATGAGTAAATAGCCCAAAGAACTTAAAAGCAGTGGCTGAAATAACAGTAGTTTGAAAACATTTAAAGGGATTAAATTTTTATTATTTTTTTAAATCAACACATTTATTCTTGCTATAGGAATTGGTTATATATGTCTAATGCTTGTGTTATTGTTCCAGGAAGAGATAGCAGAGCGCCCCCAAGTTGCAACGCTCTTAAGTTCTCTTGCCAATTACAATGTTGCGATACCAAGTGTAGCAGACCAGGAAACAAAACCAGCACCTAAAGTAAGTAGATTATTATTTGTAAATTCTTAATTTGTTATATATTCATTGCAAGTGCATCTCACAGAATTCACTAATGTAATAGATTAATCAAGAGCACTGATGATTGTTGTAATTAAGAATCATTAGGCATTGTGCCTTAATTTGGAAACTTATTTTTTTTTAAATTCTTTCTTATATTACTTTACTTTTTACTTTACAACATACATTTTCACTCTGAATTAGAATGGTGCATTATAGATGTGGCAGAAAATAAATGTAATGGTAAATTTCATAAGAATAATTTGTGCTCTGTGTTTTTTTTTTTTTTTTATGTCAAATTTTTTTTATTCCAAATATTTCATTTTTATTCCAAACATGAAAGTTTGTAGAAACACATGCTTCTCTAGTAATGTGGATCAGTAAGCCAGAATAAACTTGAATTTATTTTGCAATTATATTGTAAATTTTAAGAAATTACTTATAAAGTAGGGTGGAAGAGGCCGGTTAATCTGGATTATGAAACATAAGATATGAATGAAAAATAATATACCAAAACAAGGCCTGTGAAGTCAGTAAAATTACTCATGGCAACACGAGTGAATTGGCTGAATGTATATCTGTAAACATGCCACTACTACTTTACAATAGAATGGAAAAGGACTGGGCTCTACTATTTTTATATCTCCTTGTCAAGTGAGTAGACTGTAAACTGCAATTTATATAAACTTGTTCAAGGTATAACCATGGGATCCCCGGTCAACAATACTATGGCAAATGTTATGAGGGATATAGAATTTCAAATTTTTAATAAGCTACAAAATAAAAATTTGAATTAGAAGAGGTATATGGTGATGTTTACCATCACCCACAAGGATAATATTGAGAAATTTCCCCATTTTTTTTCTGATACCATTCCGTAAAGGTGAGTACAGTAGTCTCAGATAGTTTTTAAACTCTGTACAGTGGGATCAACTGATGATGTTACCAACAGTAAATTCTAAGTAGGAAGCATTCAAGGAATTAATCGTGGAAGCTACTAAAAGTTTCATACCTATTAAGAAATATTGTTCAAGGTTTAGGCCTAAATGGTTATCAAATGAACTAATGAGACTCGTGAAAGAGAAGAAAAATGCATGGGATGCATATAAATTATCAAGCAACTCAGAAGCCTTTGGCAGATATAAGCTAGTCTGTGATCAGGTCACAAAGGAGGTTAGGCAGGCGAAGGCAGATTACGAGAAATCTTTGGCAAAAGATGCTAAGAAAAACAGCAAGGATTTCTTTACTTATATAAACTCTAAAAGGAAGGGGATGAATCTGATTGGTCCACTTGATATCAATGGTTCGACTGTTGATGATCCTGCTCAGATAGCAAACAAACTGAATGAGTATTTTGCATCTACATTCACACATTTTGCATCTACATTTTCTCCAGTGTTCTTTCCATGCAGTGAATGCACTTTGGTAAAAATCAGGTGGCTAACATTTACACCTGTACTTAATGTGATGAGTTCCATATCACTCTCAACCACCTTACCATGCAGGTATGCCTTCAGCCTACTGAACAATAAAAAATATGATGGTACGAGGTCAGGGCTACAGGGTGGGTGAGGCATTATTTTCCACCCCAGCTGTGTGATCTGTGACAGTGTCCTCTGTGCTGTGTGCAGCCCTGTATTATCTGAAATGACATCCTGCTGATTCAGTTCAAAACTTTTGGTTTTTAAAGCTCGATTAAGTTTTTCCAAGAATAAGCAGTAATCTTTCTTTGTTGATGGTTCTGCTTTCCAAGAAATTGATTTTTATCAATTGGTGCTATCTTGATCCCAAAAGAAGTGGCCATAAGTTTTGTCGATGATTTGGAAAGTTGGCTTTTTGTTTACAAGTGATGTTGGGTGTGCCCATTTCATGGATTATCATTTGGTTTGTGGGTCATAATGGAAGTGCCATTTTTTATCACATGTGATGGCCCCTTTAAAGTACTCAGGACAGCCATCACCAAACCTCTCCAGAAGATCGTATATCTCTTTTCTTGCAGCCATCATCTCTTGTGGGAACAGCTTAGGCACCACCGAGAACAGATTTTTCTGTATCCCAGTCTGTTGATGATGGTCAGAAGACTTCCCTTTTAAATTTTTGCATTGTCCATCACTCATCTGGTCATGTACTTGTAATTTCAAATGAGCTGGTCAGTGAGTTCTTTGTTTTCACTGATTGTAACAAATGTTGGCTTTCCAACTCTTGGTTTGTCCTTGATATCGAAATCACCTTCCTGAAACTGCTGAAGCCACCTTTGGGTATTACTTTGATTAATTGTCTAGTCCCCATAGACTGCCAGGAAATTTCGATGGATAGATGTGGGCGACTAATTACCTTATTTGAACAGGAACTCCATCACACACATACTGTTGCCAGAAACATCTGTCACTTTGTCCATCCATATCTTCGGATGTAAAAACACTAGAAAAATTATATTATTAGGTGTGTTTATGAGTGTGCATGTGTGAGTAATTGTTGGGAGGTTGGGTTGTTGTTGTTTTTTGGAGCATTAGCAACTAAGGCCATATTGCTCTGGGATATACAGTGGTCATTCCCTGACCTTTCCACATCCTCCGTATTTGGTGGTGACGGGCTCGAACCCTGGTCTAATCAAGAAGCGTGTGCTACGCACTGCTGTTCCTTCCCACCTGGCTACTGAGGCGCCTCGTGAGTAATTGTGCATTATTTATTGATTTGTCCTTGTATAATGAAACCTTTATGGGCACCTCCATAGCCAGGTGGGAAGGAGCAGCAGTGCACTTCTTGATTAGACCGGGGTTTGAGCCCTTCACCACCAAATACGGAGGATGCGGAAAGGTCAATGAATGACCACCACATATACTGGAGCAATATAGCCTTAGTTGCTAATGCTCCTTAAAAAAAAAAAAAAAAAAACCCTTTATGAAAGCTTTATTGAATTGAGAGGATGTTCTGTCAGAATTTACAATATAGTTAATCTTCAACTCTTACATTGAAGAAGTTGTCAGGTCAGATTTTCTAGATTATTGTTATTCAGCTCATGTTATGGTCTGTATTTTAGTAGCAGTAGTAATGGCAAATTATGTAAGAAAGCAAACTTATATAGCATCAACCAAAAAAAGAAAAAAAAAAAAAACAGTATACCCATCTGTACCCTCCATGAATTTGTCTAGTTCTCCCTTGAATTTATTCAACCCATACATGTCCACAACAACAGATGAAAGCCTGTTACAACATTCAACCACCCTCTGGCTGAAGGCAAACAGTGTGTGTGATGGAGTTTCTGTTCAAATCAGGTAATTAGTCGGCCACATCTATCCATCGCAATTTCCTGGCAGTCTATGGGGACTAGACAATTGATCAAAATAATACCCAAAGGTGGCTCCAACAGTTATGCACATCTATCCTGCCATTAGCCTTCCTCAACTTGAATTTATGCCCCTTATGTGTGTAGTCTTAGCAAGTGGAAGATTGTGAGAATATTGAGAGACAAGATTCCTGAATGATTCATGCCTGTGATCCTCACCTTCCGCTAACCATCATGATAATGTTAGGATGTTCAAGGGCACTTCAACATCTTAACATTCACTGACAATCAAATGCTTGGACAATATTCCATATTTTACAGGTTTTTCTGATAGGATTTCCAATGATCTGTGTTCATATTAGGTGAGATATTTCAAGGTGCTTGGTATAATATTAGATTTTGTATTTATTTCAGTTAAATCGCCCCTCTTTGATTTTTTTTTTTTCAAAGATATATGATTTAATGAGTTCATTATTTGGATTACATCTTCTGCGGTGTTGGAGAGACTGATTGGCATTTTAGTAGAGGCGCATATGCAAGAAAGCAAGCTTATATAGCACCTTAACCAAAAAAAAAAAAAACACCTTGCTATTTCACCCATCCATTCACTCGAAATGTTTGTCTAGTTCTTATTTCAACTTATTTAAGTTGTTGACCTCCACAACAACAGATGAAAGTTTGTTCCTACCATCAAAGTGGGTGATTGATTATAGAAGAGATGTGTGGCAAATTTCCACACATCTATTCTATAATTGTTTTTCCTCAATTTGAATTTGTCACCTCAGGTGAGTGATCTGAGCAAAAGGAAGAATCCAATCAGCATTGAGCTTGCTCAAACCATTCAATGCCTTATACACCTCAATTAGGTTACCACGCAGGTGCCTAGTCTTCAGACGCTGCAATTCGCAGAACTTAAGCCTTTCTTGGTAACAGCAACCCTTTGTTCCACTCACCAATCTCGTTGCCCTTCTCTATAATTGTTCCAACAGCTCTACATCCTTCCTGAAATGAGGCCTCCAGACTTGTATGCAGTACTCAAAGTGTGGCCCGATTATTACCTTATAGAAAGTGAAAATCAAGTTGTTATCCTTGCTAGCAAAATTCCTGTATATCATTGACAAGACACCATGAGCTACTCTTGCAGTCTGTCTGCATTGCTCTGAAAACTTCATATCTGACTGCACAATTACCCCCAGGTCTTTTTCATTCCCCACTAACTTGAATGTACTGCCACTTGATACATTACTCTGGGTTTACTGCTACTCATATCCAATACTTTGACAAATGTAATGTTAAATTTCTGTTGCCATTTCTCAGCCTACCTGCTCAACTTTTCTAGATCCTGTTGCAGTAGGGTACTGTCATTAACAACCCTGCCACTTTCATATCATCTGCAGACTTCGACATTAACCCTGATATACCTTCATCAATATCATTGATAAATACAGAAAACAACAATGGGCCCAACACTGAACCCTGAGGGACTCCACTAATAACATTAGTCCACGAAATATCCATTGATTATCACTCTGTCGTCTCCCACTCAACCATCCTTTTATCCACTGTAGCAACTTGCCCTTAATACCATATTGCTCTAATTTGTACAGTAGTCTTCCATGTGCAACAGTATCAAAAGCTTTCCTAAAATCCAAGTATATGATATCAAATTCATTTTTTTCATCCAGTTCATAGTAGACTTCCCCATAACAAACCCATGCTGTGTCTGAACTGTAACTGCAGTCTTGTCTAGATGATTCTGCATTGCTTCTTTAACCAGTGAGTCCATTATTTTCCCTTGAACAGAAGTTAATATAATAGGTCTGTAATTACTTGTGTCACCCTTTGATCCCCTTTGTGAATTGGGGATACATTTACACATCTCCAGTCCATTGGGACCTCCCCTGAGTCCAAGGAACCTTTCATAATTATGGCTAAGGGTTTGCTTACTTCCTTTGCTGCCTCCTTTAATATAACTGGATAGATCCCATCCACCCCCAGGTGCCTTTCTTATATTCAATTTCAACAATTTCTTCTCCCCTTTGCTCTCAGTTATTGCAAAATTATTTAGCTCCCTGCCAGAGTTTGATAATCTTCTGGCCTCCACTTTCCTACAGACTTCTTCATTTGTGAATGTAGACATGAAATAGTCATTCAGTTTGTCAGTTACCTCAGCAGGTTCATCAACAAATGAACCATCAGCGTCAAGTGGACCAGCCGCCCGGGCTAGCCGGGTGGGTAAAGTGCCTGCCTGGCAACCCAAAGGTCGCGGGTTCGATTCTCGCCTCGGGCTTGGATCAATGTACTGCAAAAACCTTGGGAGGCGCATTATGGCCACAGAAGCCTATGCGCCAACAACTACCAAAAAAAAAAAAAAAAAAAAAAGTGGACCAATCTGATTCATCCCCTTCCTTCTAGAGCAAATAAATAAAATATAGATAAAATAATAACAATAAAATAATAATAATAAGGAGAAAAGTTTAAAAAAAATTATAATTAATACAAGAAAAGGAAATAGAGAACCTATGCATTTCCCTCCTCCCTTAGGCAATTATCTAGCTGTCCTTTGAATTTCCCCAAACTGTCAGCCTCTACCCACCATGTAGGTAACTTATTCCAGTAATGTATAACTCACTAGCTAAAATAACCTTGTTTTAAAATCATTTATAACTGTGAAAATTTCATCCTCATTCATTTTGGTTATGCCTCTCAGAGCCTTAAACATCTCAATCAGGTCTCTTCGAAGGTGCCTAGTTTCCAAGCTCTGCAACCCGCATATTCGAAGCTTTTCCTCATATGGACGCTCTTTTGCCGGTCTCACCAGGTAACTTACCTGTCTTTGGATCCTTTCAACAAGCACAATGTCTTTCTTTAGGTGTGGTCTCCATAATTGAACACAGTATTCCAAGTGTGGTCTAACAATAGCAATAATGGGAATATGACATCCTTATCTCTACTTGCAATTGTTCAATAAATCATCGATAGGACACCATGGGCCTTCCTTGCAACCATTATACAATACTTGGAGAACTTCATCTCCGTATCGTAACACCCAAGACCCTTCCCTCCACTGTGTATGCACAGTGAAGTTGCCAAAATGATTTCTGGCATGCCATTCTACATTGTGTTTGATTATCAATGAACTGTCCAATCATATAAACATCAGGAAACACTATGCTTTAGGCAGCTACAGTCATGGTTCTGTGTTTTGATGTAATTAATAAGAACTGATGCAACAAAACTTGATAGTGTGTTTTTTTTTTGTTTTTTTTTTTAGAAAAAAAAAATTTTTTTTTTTTTCAAAAGTTTTGGGTTTATGAAAATTATGGAATAATGATGCTAGTTTTATTTTATTTTATATGGTTTACTTCATTTGTGCAATGATTTGATTATATTATTACAATTGTGATTTTATCATATACAATAATTTTATATTGTATTTTATCTTTTATACAGTACTTGTTAAATTAACTACAGTACATATTGCATTTTATCTCTTATACAGTATATATTAAATTATTTAATATTTTATTGTGAGGATTTTAATTTACAGATATATTCACATTTCATTCAAGTGTAATTATTGAAGAAAAATAATAGTTGATTTAGTGGTTATAATTCAGTTTATTCAGTGGTATAACACTGAATAAACCCAAAAACAAGGGAAATTTTATTAATTTTGTTCTTGCGAAATTTAAGAACTAGCTGCTTTTTACACTCATTCTGTTCTTAGTTAACAAAAACTCTGTTAATGTACATCAGTTGGTTAATGATTAACCATACTTTTGTGCAATTAAAGTAAAATTTTTAAAGTATTAATTTAAAAAATGCAATGTAATGCCTATTAACTGGAGTTTTTCATTCTTCTAAACCTGGCTCCAGTTGCTGCAGAGTTTGTTTTAGAAGTGATTGGTTCCATTGGAGAATGCCATTTCACAAGAAAAAAAAATGCATAATAAAAACAAATAAAAAAAACATTTTTTTATATGCTGTCTCTATGCTTGGACACAGTATTCCAAGTGCAGCCTTACAATTGCCTTATACAGTTGGATTGTGACCTTGCTATCATAAGCAAATGTTCAATTAATCATCAATATAACACTATGGGCCTTCTTTGCCACCTGTCTACACTGCTCAGAGAACTTCATGTATTATCCAACTGTATTATAACTACCAAATACCTTTATTCCTATTAAGTCATTGTGAAGGAGCACAATGACTTGAGAGGAAGAATGATCAGTGCCACTGTTTGGCACTGATCATTAACCACTGTCCCAATCTCCCATCATCTGCAAATTTTGACACCATGCTCTTGATCCTTTTGTTGATGATACTTATGAAAATCAGAAGCAACATGTAGACATGGACATGTGTGTGTGTGTGTATATATATATATATATATATATATATATATATATATATATATATATATATATATATAAGATATGAAAACAAGGATGTGTTTTTCCACATCCTTGTTTTCATATTCCACATATATATATATATATATATATATATATGTATATATATAATGGGTGGCACCTAGAACGTCTGTTCAACTTCACCTCATTTCTCTGTGAAGAACAGTATCACTACAAGTGGGCCAGATATGTGTGTGACGTAGGTTTGTGTGTATTATGGGTGTGTTCAGTTGTTGTGTCTGGCTGCTTGGCTACCCAGAAGCATCAGTCACCTGAACAGATGGTTCTGGGTACTCGTCCACACCACAAGAAGGTGGACCAGTCCCAGTAAAACATGTACTGTCTCAAAAGAAATTCTGATCCACTTAGTGTTGCCAGCAGGTGGGCCAGGATCCTCTGGGGGGGCACATTTCAGAGCAGGGAAGGGAGAAAAAAAAAAAAAGAACCCACTCATGGTGCAGGTTATGAAGAGAGAAAAAAATAAAAATAAATAAATAAAGAATTTAAAAAAAGATTATATAAATAAAAAATATATATAATAAAATCAGAAACAACAGTAGTTATGTGACTGATCCTTTGGGACCTCACTTCTACTGTTAGATTAATCTGAATTTATCTATTAATTTTAACCTCCCCCACCTTGCAGCCATCATGGGAGACATCTTACTTAGAATCATACCTATGACTCCAGTCCATGAATGGTTACTGTACAAGCTGGAGCTCATGGAGTAACTGCTCATGGTGGAACATATTGGAGTCACAGGTGTATTCAAAGTAAGAATATGGTTACTGTATAAGCTGGAGCTTAACAAAGAATTTAACACAGTTAAATTCTTTTCTAAAATTCAAATAAACAATGTAACTGTTTACATCCAGCTACTTTGTCAAAATAGCTAACCAGGTTAGTTAAACATAGTTTTCTCTAAGATGCATTTAGGGCTAAAGCCTCAAGCTGTGAGCAAATTTAGACTATGTATATATTAAGTGCAATAGCATCATTTATACACAGCCATTTCTGAATAAACAGAATATTTATAAGGCGACATCGTTTTAAGTTATATCTCATATTGTGAATACCTTCACGAGTGAAGCACTACTTATTCGAAGTAGTGCAATATCATGGCAACTCGTTGTGAAGGTATTCACAATATGAGATATAACTTAAAATGATGCCGCCTTATAAACATTCTGTTTATTCAGAAATAGCTGTGTATAAATGATGCTATTGCACTTAATATATATACATACATGATTTTCTCTTAATAAAACCATATTGTTTCATTATGTTTTTCCCTTAATGTTTCTCGAAATGGAATGCGAAGGCTACCATGTTAGCTTTCAAATTCCTTTTTGACTTAAATGTCTCTTTATCATTGCCTCCATGTTTACCCTACACTGAAGTCAAACTGAATGGTCTGTAGTTACACCTTTCACTCTGAGAACTACCTTTATGTATTGGTGATACATTGGCACTTTTCAAATCTGATGGAATCTCTCCTGAGTCCAATGAATTGAACCATTAACCTTAATGGTTCAGATCTCTCTCTCTCTCTCTCTCTCTCTCTCTCTCTCTGTATATGGCATTGATATTATTATATTCTTGTTATTATTATAGATATATATTATATTTACCTTTGGCTTGAAAGTTTTTCTAGTAAACAATTATCTGTAATTATGGCATTGCTAATTTCATCTGTTTATCTGTATATAGTTTATAGTGGGGACATCGGAGACATGGCATCACTCAGATATAAGGAATGCACAATTTGAATATGGGGAGTACAATGTATGCAGAAAAGACAGACCAGATAGGAGGGGGGTATTGTGCTCTTAGTTAAGGAGCACATAAAATCTAAGGAAGTGCATCCAGTTGATTTGGTCAATGCATTTCTGAGTCATTTTGGTGTGACAAGCACTGCAAAAATAAAAATGAAAGTAGGAATGTGTCATAAGCCTAGTGACTCTGAGGTGTACAGTGAACAAATGTACAGAGAAATAGTGGGCCAATAAATCAGAGTATAATGGGGAATTTTAACTTTTCAGATATTGTCCGAAACTTGTGGGTTGATCACTCCCACACTATCAAGGTTTTTGTTGATTTGTCGAAAGAGTAATATCTGTCTCTATGCTGTCTTGATCTGATTATCTGCAGATAAAAGAACCACCATGTGGAAATGATCACAGTGTATTGCTGTGGGATTTACTTAAAGATGAACTACAATCAAGGTAGTTCATCTTTAAGATTTTTCTTTTGTAAAGGTAACCACAGTGGTCTCAGATAGTTTTTAAATTCTATACAGTGGGACCAACTGATTGATGTTACCATCTGCAAATTCTAAATGGGAAGCATTCAAGGAAATTATACTAGACTTTTCATGTCAACTAAGAAATAGTGTTCAAGACTTAAATCTAAATGGATGTTAGATGAACTATTGAGATGCATGGGAAAACAAAATTTAATAGATGCATATAAATTATCAGGTGATACAGAAGCTTATTAGCATTAGTAGAAGCATACGATGCAAGAAAGCAAGCTTATACAGCATCAGCCAAAAAAAAGGAAAAACCCTTCCCATTTCACCCATCTTTTCACTCCAAATGTTTGTCTAGTTCTGCCTTGAACTTATTTAAGTTGCTGATCTTCACTACAACAGATAGAAGTTTGTTCCAACTATCAACCACCTGCTGGCTAAAGGCAAATATTTTTTTTTTTTTTTTTTTTTTTTTGGTAGTTGTTGGCGCATAGGCATCTGTGGCCATAATGCACCTCCCAAGGTTTTTGCAGTACTTTGATCCAAGCCCGAGGCGGGAATTGAACCCGCGACCTGTGGGTTGCCAGGCAAGCACTTTGCCCACCCGGCTAGCCCGGTCGGCAAAGGCAAATATCTGCACATCTATTCTACAGGATGTTTCATAAAGGATGCAACCCTAAAATGAAGAAGGTAGAACTTTTACAGGCAGATGTTATGTTAAGTTTAAATTGTAGGTGGCAGCACTGCACCCAAGATTGCCCAAGGTAAGCAGTTGAATGACTGTGACATGCATTAGTCTCGGTCAGGCATCCAGTCAGGCATGTGTTGTGTCGGCCATGTCGTTTACCAAGAATGAGCTTGTGTTTATTGTGGAGTCTTACTTTACATATAAATCTTATATACGTGTGCAAGACGAGTTTCAGATGAAATTTCCTTAGTCGTTTGTCCCCAACAAGTCGACAATATTGGGTATAATTGCAAATTTTCGTGAGACTGGAAGTGCGGAGGACAAAAAGAGTCCAGGCTGGCCATCACTGTTAACTGTGAACATTCTGGATGATCTGAATGAATGTTTAACCCGCTCACCAGAAAATCGCCTGGGAAGTTATCTTCTCAAACTGGTCTGTCACCAACTACTGTTTTCAGGGCTACAAAGAAGTTAAAATTGCATGCTTTCCATACGGTAAGCATGCAATTTTAACTTCTGGCCATGAAAAACATGTATGATATTGTCATTGGTTTCGTTCTTTTGTTGATGAAAATAGAAGTGAGGCGTTGGATCGTGTTTATTTTAGTGACGAGGCTTGGTTCCACTTGGATGGTTATGTGAATAGTAATAACAGCTGAATGTGGAGCAGTGAAAATTCATATGTATCACGAATGATCATTACATACCCTGAAAATTGGGGTTTGGTGTGCCATCTCGCACCATGTTATAGGGCCTATATTTTTTGATAAAACTGTGGATGGAAGTGGATCATGGAAGTTGGATCATGGCATAATCCAACGGTTTATTGCATTGTTAGAGGTGAATGAATGAGAATGTTGGTTTCAACAAGATGGTGTGACCTGTCATACAGCAAATGAAACGATGACCATGCTACAAGAATTTTTCGGAGATCACTTGATTTCAAAAAACTTGTGGCACCCAAGATCTCCACATCTTACTTCTCCAGATTTTTTCCTTGGGAGACAATTAAAAGGTGAAGTGTTTCACAAAAATCCTCATACTCTTGATGAATTGAAGGCTAACATTGAAAAAGAGATTGCAAACATTACGTAAAAGTAAAGTGCAGCCATTATCAACCCACTGCAGGATGGAAGCCTCCTCAACAATTCATGCTGAGGGAATTGGACCATAATCTGCCACGCTGGTCCAGTGCGGGTTGGCAGATCGACCATATTCAGCAGTCAGGGGCTTGAACCCCGGTCTACTCAAAGAGCGTGTGCTACTGCACTCCTGCTCCTGACCACTTGGCTACAGAGGCCGTTCGGTGGCTGCAAATGTCATGAAAAGGGTACGAACCTGCATCCACGCAAGTGGAAACCATTTCCAACACCTGTTGTAATGGTTGTGTAATTTCTTTCCCTTTTGTGTGATTTGTTAAAATTCCTATAATATGGTTCCGTCCTTTATGAAACATCCCATACAACTGTCTTTCCTCAATTTGAATTTATGGCACCTCAGGCAACTAATCTGGGAAAGGAAGAATCCCATCAGCATTGAGCTTGCTCAAACCATTCAAGGTGTATACATCTCAATCAGATCACCTCACAGATGCCTAGTTTCCAGACACCTGCAGTTTGCAGGAATTGTCTTTTTTTTGTAAGAGCAAGCCTTTGTTCCATTCACCAATCATGTTGCCCTTCTCTGTACTCATTCGAGCAGCTCTACATCCTTCCTAAAGTGAGGCCTCCAGACTTGTATACATTACTCAAGTGTGGCCTAACCATTATACAAGGGGATAATAACCTCCTTATCCCTTCTAGAAAAATTCCTGTATATCATTGACAAGACACCATGAGCTATTCTTGAAGACTGTCTGCACTGCTCAGAAAACTTTATACTCTGACTGCACAATTATCCCCAGGTCTTTTTCATTCTCTACCACCCTGAGTGTAGTACCACACAGTTGATGTGTTACTCTGAGGTTATGCTACCCATATGCAGTACCTTACATTTGTCAATGTTAAACTTCAGTTGCTACCTCTCAGCCTATCTGTCAACTTTTCTAGATCCTGTTGCAGTAGCACACTGTCATTAGTGTCGTCACTATCATTGATGAAGGATTATCAGGCTTAATGTCCAAGTTTGCAGATGATATGTAAACAACAATGGGCCCAACACGAATCCCTATGGAACACCACTAATAACATTAGTCAACGAAGAGCAGTGTCCATTGTTTACCACTCTGTCTTCTCCGACTCAACCATCCCTTTAGCCATAACAGCAACTTGCTTTTAATGCTATACTGTACCAACTTGTACGGTAGTTTTCCATGTGCAACAGTATCAAAAGCTTTCCTGAAATTAAGTAAAAAAAGTAAATTTTTTTACTTTTTTATATGCAGCCATTATCAACCCACTGCAGGATGGAAGCCTCCTCAACAATTCATGCTGAGGGAAATGGACCATAATCTGCCACGCTGTTCCACTGCGGGTTGGCAGATCGACCATATTCAGCAGTCAGGGACTTGAACACTGGTCTACTCAAAGAGCATGTGCTATTGCACTCCCGCTCCTGACCACTCGGCTACGGAGACTATATGATACCAAATTTATTTTTTGCATTCAGTTCCTTTGTGACCTCATTGTAGTAGCCAAACAAATTAGCATTAGTAGAGGCATTTGATGCAAGAAAGCAAGCTTATGCAGCATCAGCCAAAAAAAAAAAATAAAAAAATAAATAATAATAAAATAAATAAATAAAAAATAAAAAATTGATCAGACAAGACTTCCCCTTAACAAACCCAGGCTGTGTCTGAATTATAACTGCAGTCTTGTCTAGATGATCCTATAGTGCTTCTTTAACCAGTGCCTCCAGTAATTTCCCCAGAATACTAGTTTAACCAACAGGTCTCTAATTACTCATGTCATCCTTTTATCCCCCTTTGGGAATTGGGGTCACATTTGCACATATCCAGTCCATGGAGACCTCCACTGAGTCCAAGGAACTTTTTATAATTATGGATAAGGGTTTGCTTACTTCCCTTGCTACCTCCTTTAATATAACTGGATAGATCCCACCACCCCAGATGCCTTTCTTATGACAATTTCTCCTCCACTTTGCTCTGAGTTATTACAAAATCATTTAACTCCCTGTTAGAGTTTGATAAACTTCTGGCATCTCTCTCTCTCTCTCTCTCTCTCTCTCTCTCTCTCTCTCTCTCTCTCTCTCTCTCTCTCTGAACAGCTCCTCATGTGTGAATGTAGATGCAAAATAGCATTCAGTTTGTCAGCTACCTGAGCAGGGTGCTCATCAGTTAAACCATCGATATCAAGTGGACCAATCTGATTCAGCCCCCTTCCTTCTAGAGTTTACATAAGTAAAATACTCTTTGCATCCTTTGCTCAAGATTTCTCGTAATCTGCCTTCGCCTGCCTAATCTCCTTTGCGACTTGATTTCACACCAGCTTATATCTACCCTATGCTTCTGTGTCACCTGATGATTTATATGCATCCCATACATTTTTCTTCTCTGCCATATATATTTTTTCTTATATTAGTATTAGTATTATTAACGGCCGCATGGTGCAAGAAAGCCTATGGCTTATGCTGCACCAGCCAAAAAAAAAAAAAAAAATCCGAACAAAACAATGATAAAAACAAAAAAATAAATAACTAAATAATAATAATTAATAAAAAAAAAAAAAAGGAAATTAAACCTATCATCCTATACGCTTCCCTTACCCGAAAGTACTATCCAGATGACCTTTGAATTTCCCGAAACTGTCGGCCTCTACCACCCATGAAGGCAACTTATTCCAGTAATTTATAACTCGCTGGCTAAAATAAAACTTCCTGCAGTCCAATCTAAACATTCCCCCCCCCCGTAACTTGAATTTATGTCCCCTGGTTCTAGCATCATTTATAATCTTGAAAATTTCATCCTCATTCATTTTACTGATGCCTCTCAGAGCCTTAAACACCTCAATCAAATCTCCTCTAAGGTGTCTAGTTTCCAAACTCTGCAACCCACATATTCGAAGTCTTTCTTCATAAGGATGCCCTTTGCGGATCTCACCAGGCGAGTTACCCGTCTTTGCATCAAGAAGCTCGATGTCTTTCTTTAGGTGCGGTCTCCATACTTGAACACAGTATTCCAAGTGTGGTCTAACATAAGCCTTATATAATGGGATTATCACGTCCCTATCTCTACTTGCAAAAGTTCGATAGATCATCGATAGGACACCATGGGCCTTCCTTGCAACCTGTTTACAATGCTCAGAGAATTTCATGTCTGACCGTATCATAACACCCAAGTCCAAAATAACTTATTCACTTGGTGGAGTTCAACTAAACCCAGTACTGGAGGAAAGCCTCCAGTACTGGGTTTAGTTGAACTCTACCAAGTGAATAAATTATTTTAATCCAACAAAGTGTAATACCTTACACTTTGTTGGATTAAAGCACAGCTGCCATTTTTCTGACCATTCCTGAAGTCTATCTAGGTCTCTCTGAAGAAGCTCAGCTTGACAGTGATCATTAACTACTCTACCAATTTTAACATCATCTGCAAATTTAGACATCACGCCCTCTATCCCTTCATCAATGTCGTTTATGAAAATTAAAAACAACAGTGGTCCCAATACTGATCCTTGGGGAACCCCACTTCTTACATCAACCCAATCTGAGGAATAGCCATTTATCACAACCCTCTGCTTCCTGCCCTGAAGCCATCCTTCTATCCACTAAGGATTTTCCCAGTGATTCTACCCTGTTCCAGCTTATAAAGCAACCGCTCATGTGGGACTGAGTCAAAAGCTTTGCTGAAATCTAAATAAACAATGTCGAAATTATTCCCTAAATCCAGCTCGTGAGTGACCCTTTCAAAATAGCGAACCAGATTTGTTAAACATGATTTTCCCTTTACAAAACCATGCATTGAAATTCTCCTTGAGAATTTCAATTCGATCCAAATGATCCTGAATTGCACCCTTGATCATTGCCTCCATGATTTTCCCTACTACTGAAGTCAGACTGACAGGTCGATAATTTCCAACTTCACTTTTAGAGCCACCCTTATGTATGGGACATACATTTGCACTTTTCCAATCCAAGGGAATCTCCCCAGAGTCCAGTGATGCTCCCATAATTAGCCTCAATGGTTCAATGCACTTGCTTGCTGCCTCCCTTAAGATTATAGGGTATATTCCATCAACTCCAGGAGCCTTACTGGTCTGTAGGCTTGAAAGCTTTTTCATTAAATAATCTTGTGAAATTTCAATATCATTAATTACATATTTTTTAACTTTGCTCCCACAATTTCCCATTGCCACAAAAGGCTTTTCATTTGTAAATATCAATGCAAAATAACTGTTGAGTTCATCTGCAACGGCAGCTGGTGTATTTATTACTATCCTCTTTCCCTTACGTAAAGGTCCGATCTGGTTTGTCCTGCTCTTCTTGGCATTTATATATGTGAAGAATTCTTTATCCACTCTCTTTGCTCTGTTTGCTAGTGATTTCTCATAAACTGCCTTTGCCTGTCGAACCTTTTCTGTGGCTCTATTACACATCACCTTGTAGCTGTTATAGGCTTCAGTACTTTTTATTGCTCTGTAACCTTTCCATGCCACCTTTTTCTGCTCAAGTAATGTGGCAACATCACTATTCATGCAACTTGGAACCCTTCTCGTGGAATATTTTTTAATGGTATATACGCATTCAAGGCATCTGTGATTAATGTTTTAAAAGCGTACCACAGTTCAATTGTATTCATTCTCTGCGCGATATCTACCCAGTTAATAGAGGCCATGTAGTACCTTAAGGCATCGTAATTTCCTTTTCTGAAATTAAAACCCATTCCTTTGCCTTTTACTTCTGCTACCTCTCTCGTCATCATCCACCGTAGAACTCCGTGATCACTTCCTACTACTGGTTCCTCTACTGTCAGCCCTGTTATGTCATCTGATTCATGTTTGATGATGAGGTCTAGGATATTCTTTTCTCTAGTACTTTCCCTGACATGTTGATACAAATAACAATCATCTAGTTGATTTAAAAATTTTGTTTCCCATGTTGAGTTTCCTTCCCATTTACTCCAATCAATTAGAGGCAAATTGAAATCACCCATAATAAGGCATTGATGCTTATTTGCCCATTCCATTTGCATGTAGAGGCTTTTGTCATAATCTTCACAATCACATGGTCTGTAGATTACTCCTACTCGCATTATACCTTTGTTTCCAACTATCTCACACCATACAGACTCTATACTAGCATGTGAAATGTCTGAATCCCGGAAAGCTATCGTCGCACTCAGGCTGCTTCTGATAAGAAGCATTACCCCACCACCCCTTCTATCTATCCTATCCTTCCTAAATACATTATACAAGCCGTACTGAAACTCATCATCCCCAATTTCCGGGTGGCACCACATCTCTGTAAGCCCTATTATGTCTGCGTTACTTGTTTTAACCAGCAGTTCGAATTTGCTCATTTTATTGACGACACTTCTAATGTTACTGTATAAACAATTAAGATTTACTGTTCTTGTATATTTAACAACCCTAAAACAACCCTTGAAGTTTTTTAGGCTCTCTTCCCTGATATTAGCTACCCGCTCATGTGAAACGTTTCTGCCCCCAGAACATCTAGATAATACGTCCAGTTGGGGTAACAGATAAGAACTCTTAAGGTATGTGCAAGAGTTACTTTGACCAATATTATCAGATAAACGTGTGTCAGTATTACCCACATCCCCCCCCTATTTATTTCTTTTATATGGTAATTTGTCAGGATGAGCCCTTACACACACATATATATATATATATATATATTCTCTTATCTTTATTTGGTGTTTTAATTTTTATTGAAGGTAGCAGCTGGCCCCTCTTCAGCATTACCTGTTGTTGCAGTTTGCAATAATTTTTTTTAATATGGTTTAAGTTTGTAAAACATTATTTGAATACACCACATTTAATTTACATTTTAGTGAAAACATTTTAAATACTTATAGCACAGCCATTTATGAATACCTCTGATTATCGACTCAAATTAAATATTTGCTAGTTCTCAATCGATTTTGATAAAAGAACGGAAAATTAAAAGAAAAAAAAATTCTAACTAATGCAGATAGTAATAGTGGTAGCAATAGAGGCATGTGATGCAAGAAAGCAAGCATATGAGCTTATGTAGCATCAGCCAAAAAAAAATTCACACAACCATTCCCTCTAAATGTTTGCCCAGTTCCTCCTTGAATTTATTTAAACTATCAACTTCCACAACAACAGATAGAAGTTTATTCCAGTAATTAACCACCCACTGGCTAAAGGCAAATTTCTGCACATCTATTCTACAACTGCCTTTTCTCAATTTGAATTTATGCCCCCTTAGGTTTGTAATCTGATGTTGTTTGTTGTTTGGTTTTTAGGAGCATTAGCAACTAAGGCCATATTGCTCCGGGATATGCGGTGGTGATTCCCGGACCTTTCCACATCGTCCATATTTGGTGGTGACGGGCTCGAACCCCGGTCTAATCAAGAAGCGTGTGCTACGCACTGCTGCTCCTTCCCACCTGGCTACGGAGGCGCCATTCGTAATCTGAGCAAGTGGAAGAATTCCATCAGAATTCAGCGTGCTCAGATCCATTCAAGGACTAGTACACCTCAATCAGATCACCTCGCAGGTGCCTAGTCTCCAGCCGCTGCAATTTGCAGGACTTAAGCCTCTCTTGGTAAGAGGATCCCTTCATTCTCCTCACCAATCTTGTTGCCCTTCTCTGTACATGCTCAAGAAAATCTACATCCTTCCTAAAATGAGGCCTCCAAACCTGTATGCAGTACTTAAGGAGCGGCCTAACCATTGCCTTATACAGAGAGATAACCACCTCATTTTCCCTTCTAGCAAAATTCCTGTATATCATTGAGAAAACCCCATGACCTTCTCTTGCAGCCTGTCTGCATTGCTCAGAAAACTTCATATCTGATTGCACAATTACACCCAGGTATTTTTCATTTTCTACCACCCTAAGTGTAGTACCACACAGTTGGTACGTTCCTCTACCTATATACAGTACCTTGCATTTGTCTATGTTAAACTTCATTTGCCACTTCTCAGCCCATCTGCCCAAATTGTGACTCTATTTACAGAATTGTGACTCTAGGTGCAGAGATTGTGAAAAAATTAGGTGCCAGCTCAGCATTCTGATGGCCATCTATCAGAATTTGAGGTGTAGGATAGGTGACCTTGAATAAATGAATGAGAGGCCCATCAAGATCTCAGATGCCCAACTCAAAATCAGAGGCTGCCCATGTACAACAGGCAACACAGCAGAAATCTGCAAGACAATGCACTGGTCCCATCGAAGCTAGGTATTGTTGGTGACTCTATTGTCAGAGAGACAGGTAATATATTGTGTAAAAAGGATAGATGGAATAGAACCAGGGTATGTCTGCCAGGGGCAAAAGTTGATGATGTTGTAGTGCGGATATCATCTTTTAAGGGCACAAAGGGTGATATTGTTGTACACATTGGCACCAATGACATTAAGAGTAGAAAATCTGCAGATTTATTTAACAAGTACAGGTCAATGTTCAAAAAAAGTTCTGAGTTAGGGTTAAATTTGAAAGTGTTTGCAATTCTGCCCAGACACGATAGGAGGGAGTATATAAGAGACTTGTCAATCAATTTGGCCCTGGAGGCATTGTGCAAGGCTCATGGGGTAGAATTTTTTTTAGCATGGTCTGTTCTTGTTAACAGGAAGGCCTGCTTCTACAGGGATGGGTTACACTTAAATAGAAAGGGTGCAGGAGTGTTTTATGATGCTATCGAGACAGCGTTAGATGGGTCGGAAAACTGCTGGCGTTGTGCGATTCACAGATTAGCATTAGTAGAGGCATATGATGCAAGAAAGCAAGCTTATTCAGCATCAGCCAAAAAAAAAAAAAAAAAAAACACTTCCATTTCACCCCTCCGTTCGTTCGAAATACCTGTCCTGCTGAGCCTTAAATTTATTTAGGCTATCAACTTCCACAACAAGGGATGGAAGTCTTCCAACTACCTGCTGCTAAAGGCAAATTTCTGCACATCTATCCTACATCTGTCTTACCTCAATCTGAATTTATGCCCTCTTAGGTGATGATTCTGAGCATGAGGAAGAATCCCATCGGCATTGAGCATGCTCAAACCAGTCAAGGCTTTATACACCTCTATCAGATCACCTTGCCAGTGCCTAGTCTCCAGACACTGTAATTTGCAAAACTTAACCCTTTCTTCATAAGAGCAACCCTTTGTTACATTCACTAATCTTGTTGTCTTTCTCTGTACTCGTTCCAGCAGCTCTACATCCTTCTTGAAATGAGGCCTCCAGACCTGTACACAGTACTCAAGGTGTGGCCTGACCATTACCTTATACAAGGGAATAATCACCTCCTTATCCCTGCTAGAAAAATTCCTGTATATCATTGACAAGACCCCATGAGCTACTCTTGCAGCCTGTCTGCACTGCTCAGAGAACT
Source organism: Mastigoproctus giganteus (assembly GCF_048544385.1). Lineage (NCBI taxonomy): Eukaryota > Metazoa > Arthropoda > Arachnida > Uropygi > Thelyphonidae > Mastigoproctus > Mastigoproctus giganteus. Next base: position 3,072,811 of record NC_143584.1, read on the forward strand.
TCATATCTGCCTGCACAATAACCCCCAGGTCCTTTTCATTCTCTACCACTGTCAGTGTAGTACCACAGAGTTGATACGTTGCTCTGGGGTTGCTGTTTCCCATATGTAGTACTTTACATTTGTCAATGTTAAACTTCATTTGCCATCTCTCAGCCTATCTGCTCAACCTTTCCAGATCCTTTTGCAGCAGTGTATTGTCATTACTGTTATTAACAACCCTGCCAACCTTTGTATTGTCTGCAAACTCCGACATTAAGCTTGATATACTATCATCAATATCATTTATAAATACAGAAAACAATAATGGACCCAACACTGAACCCTGAGGGACTCCACTAATAACATTAGTCCACAATGAGCTGTATCCATTGATTAACGCTCTCTGTCTTCTCCCACTCAACCACCCCTTTATCCATAGCAGCAATTTGCCTCTAATGCCACACTGCTCCAATTTGTGCAGCAGTCTTCCATGTGCAACAGTATCAAAAGCCATTCTAAGATCCAAATATATAATATCAAAGTTATTCCCTGCATCCAGTTCTTTTGTGACTGCATCATAGTATCCAATCAAATTGGTCAGGCAAGACTTTCCCTTAACAAAACCATGCTGTGTCTGAGCTATAACTGAAGTCTTGTCTAGATGATCCTACAGTGCTTCTTTAACCAGGGCCTCCATTAATTTTCCTGGAACAGAAGTTAAACTCACAGGTCTATAATGACTTGTGTCAGCCTTTGATCCTCCTTTGTGAATTGGGGTCACATTTGAACATCTCAAGTCCATGCGTACCTCCTCTGAGTCCAAGGAAGCTCTCATAATTTTGGCTAAGGGTTTGCTTACTTCCTTTGCTGCCTCCTTTAATATAACTGGATAGATCCCATCCACCCCGGGCACCTTTTTTTTGTGTTTATTTTCAACAATTTTTCCTCCACTTTACTCTCAGTTATTACAAGATTATCTAGCTTACTGCCAGAGTTGAATACACCTCTGGCATTCCCCTCGCTGAATAACTCCTCATGTGTGAATGTCGATGTAAAATATTCATTTTGTTTGTTAGCTACCTGAGCAGGATCATCAACAGTTGCACCGTCGATACCAAAGATTTTAACCTTTTAATCTAATTGATGTTTTAATCTAATTGATTAATTTTAATCTTTTAATCTAATTGATGAGAGCCTTGTCGATCAATTCGGCCCTGGAAAGATTGTGCAAGGCTCAAGGGGTAGAATTTTTTTCAGCCTGGACTGTACTTGTTAACAGGAGAGATTGCTTCTACAGGGATGGGATACACTTAAATAGAAAGGGTGCAAGAATATTTGCTAATGCTATCGAGGCAGTGTTAGGTGGGTCTGAAAACTGCTAGCTTGGGGGGAGGCAAAGACGAATAGATTAACAGTAGCCACTGGCAGAGGTGAAAGAGATTCTTGCACTGCTTCTATTGGAATGAGCAGAAGCCTGAAAAACAAGATGCAGGATATTTCAGAGACTGCTGGGAGTCATTGCGGGACTTATTTAGGCTATCAACTTCCACAAGTAAACACATGGGTTGTGTTAAGGTACCTAATAATAGGAACAGGTACATGTATACTTGCGTTTGCACCAATGCTAGGAGTTTGGTAAATAAATTTGATGAATTTGAGGTATTGCTCAAAACATCGAAGGCAGATATTGTTGGGATATCAGAGACGTGGTGTCACACAGATATAAGGAATGCAGAACTGGAATTTGGGGAGTACAACGTCTACAGAAAGGATAGACTGGATAGGAAGGGAGGAGGAGTTATGCTATTAGCTAAGAAATACATAAAATCCAAGGAAGTGAAGCCAGTGACATCGCTGGACAGTGCAGTGTCGAGTCAGTTTGGTGTGACATAAGCATTGGGAGATCAAAATTGAGAGTAGGAGTGTGCTATAGGCCTAATGACTCTGATGAGTATAATAAGAAACTGTACAGGGAAATAGAGTGGGCCAGTAAATCAGAGAGTCTTATAATGGGAGATTTTAATTTCCCAGATACTGACTGGAATTTAGGGGCTGGTCACTCACACAGTAGCAAGGCTTTTGTGGATTTATTGGATGATTGTTTTCTACATCAGCATGTTCGGGCCTCAACTAGAGGGAGGAATACTCTTGATTTGATTATCAGCAGTGATTCTTCATGCATTAAGAATCTGCAGATAAATGAACCACTAGGTGGCAGTGATCACAGTGTGCTCAAATGGGATTTACTCAAAGAGGTAATTACCATTAGGGGTAAAGGGAAGGGTTATTGCTTTCGTAAAGACGACTACGATGGACTGAGACAGTATTCAAATTCTATACAGTGGGACCAACTGATGATGTTCCAACAGCAAATGCAAAATGGGAAGCATTCAAAGAACTTATCTTGGAAGCTACTAGGCTTTACATACCAACTAAGAAATATTGTTCAAGGTTAAGGCCTAAATGGATGTCAGATGAACTAATGAGGCATATGGCAGAGAAGAAACATGCATGGGATACATACAAATTAACACATGACACAGAAGCCTATGATAGATACAAGTTGATCTGTAACCAAGTTACCAAGGAGGTTAGGCAGGCAAAGGCAGATTACGAGAAATCTTTGGCATGGGATGCAAAGAAAAACAGCAAAGAGTTCTTCACTTATGAAAACTCTAGAAGGAAGGGGATGAATCAGATTGGTCCACTTGATATCAATGGGTCAACTGTTGATGATCCTGCTCAGGTAGTTAACAAACTAAATGAATATTTTGCATCGACATTCACACATGAGGAGTTATTTAGCGAGGGGAAAGCCAGAGGTGTATTCAACTCTAGCAGTAAACTAGAGAATCTTGTAATAACTGAGAGTGAAGTGGAGGAGAAATTGTTGAAGATAAACACAAGAAAGGCACCCAGGGTGGATGTCATCTATCCAGTTATATTAAAGGAGGCAGCAGAGGAAGTAAGCAAACCCTTAGCCATAATTATGAGAGCTTCCTTGGACTCAGGGGAGGTACCCACAGACTGGAGATGTGCAAATGTGACCCCAATTCACAAAGGAGGATCAAAGGCTGACACAAGTAATTATAGACCTGTGAGTTAGCATTAGCATTTTTTAGCATTAGTAGAGGCATTTGATGCAAGAAAGCAAGCTTATGCAGCATCAGCCAAAAAAAAAAAAAAAAAACACTTCCACTTCACCCCTCTGTTCGTTCAAAATACCTGTCCAGCTGAGCCTTAAACTTATTTAGACTATCAACTTCCACGACAAGGGATGGAAGTCTGTTCCACCAACCAACCACCCGCTGGCTAAAGGCAAATTTCCGCATGTCTATCCTACATCTGTCTTTCCTCAATTTGAATTTATGCTCTCTCAGGTGATTATTGTGAGCGAGAGAAAGAATCCCATCAGCATTGAGCATGCTCAAACCATTCAAGCTTTATACACCTCTATCAGATCACCTCGCTGGTGCCTAGTCTCCAGACTCTGTAATTTGCAAAACTTAAGCCTTTCTTCATAAGAGCACCCCTTTGTTCCATTCACTAATCTTGTTGCCCTTCTCTGTACCCGTTCCAGCAGCTCTACATCCTTCTTGAAATGAGGCCTCCAGACCTGTATACAGTACTCTAGGTGTGGCCTGACCATTGCCTTATACAAGGGAATAATCACCTCCTTATCCCTGTTAGAAAAATTCCTATATATCATTGACAATACACCATGAGCTACTCTTGCAGCCTGTCTGCACTGTCAGAGAACTTCATATCTGCCTGCACAACCACCCCCAGGTCCCTTTCATTCTCTACCACTGTCAGTGTAGTACCACAGAGTGATACGTTGCTCTGGAGTTGCTGTTTCACATGTGTAGTACTTTACATTTGTCAATGTTAAACTTCATTTGCCACCTCTCAGCCCATCTGCTCAACCTTTCAAGATCCTGTTGCAGCAGCATAGTGTCAGTAGTGTCCTTGACAACCCTACCTACCTTTGTATCGAGTCTAACTTCTGTTCCAGGAAAATTAATGGAGGCACTGGTTAAAGAAGCACTGCAGGATCATTTAGACAAGACTTCAGTTATAGCTCGGACACAGCATGGTTTTGTTAAGGGCAAGTCTTGCCTGACCAATTTGATTGGATACTATGATGCAGTCACAAAGGAACTGGATGCAGGGAATAACTTTGATATTATATACTTGGATCTTAGAAAGGCTTTTGATACTGTTGCACATGGAAGACTGCTGCACAAATTGGAGCAGTGGGCATTGGAGGAAAATTGCTGCTGTGGATAAAGGCGTGGCTGAGGGGGAGAAGACAGAGAGTGGTAATCAATGGACACTGCTCGTCGTGGACTAATGTTATTAGTGGAGTCCCTCAGGGCTCAGTGTTGGGTCCATTATTGTTTTCTGTATTTATAAACGATATTGATGATGGTACATCAAGCTTAATGTCGAAGTTTGCAGACGATACAAAGGTAGGCAGGGTTGTCAAGGATGCTACTGACACTATGCTGCTGCAACAGGATCTGGAAAGGTTGAACAGATGGGCTGAGAGGTGGCAAATGAAGTTTAACATTGACAAATGTAAAGTACTACACATGGGAAACAGCAACCCCAGAGCAACGTATCAACTCTGTGGTACTACACTGATAGTGGTAGAGAATGAAAGGGACCTGGGGGTGGTTGTGCAGGCAGATATGAAGTTCTCTGAGCAGTGCAGATGGGCTGCAAGAGTAGCTCATGGGGTCTTGTCAATGATATACAGGAATTTTTCTAGCAGGGATAAGGAGGTGATTATTCCCTTGTATAAGGTAATGGTCAGGTCACACCTAGAGTACTGTATACAGGTCTGGAGGCCTCATTTCAAAAAGGATGTAGAGCTGCTGGAACGAGTACAGAGAAGGGCAACAAGATTAGTGAATGGAACAAAGGGGTGCTCTTACGAAGAAAGGCTTATGTTTTGCAAATTACAGTGTCTGGAGACTAGGCACCAGCGAGGTGATCTGATAGAGGTGTATAAAGCCTTGGATGGTTTGAGCATGCTCAATGCTGATGGGATTCTTACTCTCGCTCAGAATAATCACTTGAGAGGACATAAATTCAAATTGAGGAAAGACAGATGTAGGATAGATGTGCGGAAATTTGCCTTTAGCCAGCAGGTGGTTGGTTGGTGGAACAGACTTCCATCCCTTGTCGTGGAAGTTGATAGCCTAAATAAGTTTAAGGCTCAGCTGGACAGGTATTTTGAACGAACAGAGGGGTGAAGTGGAAGTGGTTTTTTTTTTTTTTTTTTTTGGCTGATGCTGCATAAGCTTACTTTCTTGCATCAAATGCCTCTACTAATGCTAATGCTAATATCATCGATATTAGATTAAAAGTAGCCACAGGCAGAGATGAAAGTGAAAAAAGTGAATCTTGCATTACTTCTATTAGAATGAACAGCAGTCTGGAGCGAGGGGTGCTGGGGATTTCAGGGACTGATGGCAGTCATCATGAAACAAAAAAATACATGTGATGTGTTAGGGTAACTAAGAATAAGAATATATTCAGGTATTCTTGCATGTACACCCATGCCAGAAGTATAGTAAATAAATTTGATGAATTTGAAGTGTTGGCCAAGACATCAAAGGCTGAAATTGTTGGGCTATCAGAGATATGGTGTCACACAGATATTAGGAATGCAGAATTGGAATTTGGGGAGTACAATGTGCACAGAAAAGATATACAGGATAGGAAGGGAGGAGGGATTATGCTGTTAATTAAGAAAAACATAAATTCGAAGGAAGTGCATCCAGTTGATATAGATGGATAGTGCAATGTTGAGTCAGTTTGGTGTGATGTAAGTGCTGAGAAAGAAAAAAATAGGAGTGTGTTATAGGCCTAATGATTCTGATGAGTATAATAAAAAAACTGTACAGGGAAATAAAGTGGGCTAGTAAATAAGAATGTCTTATAATGTGAAATTTTAACTTCCCAGATATTGACTGGAACTTGTGGTTTGGTCACTCATACACTACCAAGACTTTTCTGGATTTAGTGGATGGTTGTTTTCTGCAGCAGCACGTTAGAGAGGCAATCAGAGGGAGTAATACTCTTGATCTGATTATCAGCAGTGATCATTTGTGTATTAAGAATTTAAGGATAAAGGAACTGCTAAGTGGCAGTGATCACGGTGTACTGATGTGGGATTTACTTAAAGATATTATTGCCATCAGGGGTAAAGGAAAGGGTTTTTGCTTCTGTACCGGTAACTATAGTGGTCTCAGATGGTTTTTAAATTCTCTACAATGGGGCCAACTGATGATGATGTTACTTAGAGCAAATTCTAAGTGGGAAGTATTCAAAGAATTAATCGTGGAAGCTGCTGGACTTTTCTTACCTATTAAGAAATATTGTTCAAGGTTTAGGCCTAAATGGTAGTCAAATGAACTAATGAGACTCGTGGCAGAGAAGAAAAATGCATGGGATGCATATAAATTATCAGGCCACATAGAAGACTGTGGCAGATATAAGCTAGACTGTAATCAAGTCACAAAGGAGTTTAGGCAAGCGAAGGCAGATTATGAGAAATATTTGGCAAAGGAAGCTAAGAAAAATAGCAAGGATTTCTTTACTTTTATAAACTCTAAAAGGAAGGGGATGAACCTGATTGGTCCACTTGATATTGATGGTTCGACTGTTGATGACCCTGCTCAGATAGCAAACAAACTGAATGAGTATTTTGCATCTGCATTCACACATGAGTAGTTATTAAGGAAGGAAATTGCCAGAAGTTTATCAAATTGTAACAAGGTGCTTAATTATTTTAATAACTGAGAGCAACGTGAAGGAGAAATTGTTGAAGTTAATCATAAGAAAGGCCTGAGGTGGATGGGATCTATCCAGTTACATTAAAGGAGGCAGCAAAGGAACTAAGAAAACCCTTAGTCATAATTATGAGAGCATCCTTGGACTCAGGAGACGTCCCCAGAGACTGGAGATGTGCAAACATATATCCCCAGTTCACAAATGGGGATCGAAGGGTGACACAAGTAATTACAGACCAGTTCGTTTAACTTTCGTTTCGGGTAAAGTAATGGAGTCACTGGTTAAATATGCATTGCAGGATCATCTAGACAATACTGCAGCAGTAATTCAGAAACAGCATGAGTTTGTTAAGGGAAAGTTTTGTCTGACAAATTTGATTGGCTACTACGATGTGGTTACAAAGGAACTGGATGCAAAAAATAATTTTGGTATCATATACTTGGATTTCAGGAAAGCTTTTGATACTGTTGCACATTAGCATTAGCATTAGTAGAGGCATATGATGCAAGAAAGCAAGCTTATTCAGCATCAGCCAAAAAAAAAAAAAAAAAACCCCACTCCCATTTCACCCCTCTGTTCGTTCGAAATACCTGTCCAGTTGAGCTTTAAATTTGTTCCGGCTATCAACTTCAACAACAAGTGATGGAAGTCGGTTCCACCAACCAACCACCCGCTGGCCAAAGGCAAATTTCCGCACATCTATCCGACATCCGTCCTTCCTCAATTTGAATTTATGCCCTCTTAGGTGATTATTCTGAGCAAGATGAAGAATCCCATTGGCATTGAGCATGCTCAAACCATTCAAAGCCTTATACACCTCGGCGCCTCCGTAGCCAGATGGGAAGGAGCAGCAGTGCGTAGCACACGCTTCTTGATTAGACCGGGGTTCGAGCCCATCACCACTAAATACGGAGTATGCGGAAAGGTTAAGGAATGACCACCGCATATCCTGGAGCAATATGGCCTTAGTTGCTAATGCTCCTAAAAACCAAACAACAACAACAACAACAACTTATACACCTCTATCAAATCGCCTCGCCGGTGCCTAGTCTCCAGACTCTGTAATTTGCAAAACTTAAGCCTTTCTTCGTAAGAGCAACCCTTTGTTCCATTCACTAATCTTGTTGCTCTTCTTTGTACTCGTTCCAGCAGCTCTACATCCTTCTTGAAATGAGGCCTCCAGACCTGTATACAGTACAATAGGTGTGGCCTGACCATTGCCTTATACAAGGGAATAATCACCTCCTTATCCCTGCTAGAAACATTCCTGTATATCATTGACAATACTCCATGAGCTACTCTGGCAGCCCGTCTGCACTGATCAGAGAACTTCATATCTGCCTGCACAACCACCCCCCATGTCCCTTTCATTCTCTACCACTGTCAGTGTAGTACCACAGAGTTGACACGTTGCTGTTTCCCATGTGTAGTACTTTACATTTGTCAATGTTAAACTTCATTTGCCACCTCCCAGCCCATCTGTTCAACCTTTCCAGATCCTGTTGCAGCAGCATAGCGTCAGTGGTGTCCTTAACGACCCTGCCAACCTTTGTATCATCTGCAAACTTGGACATTAAACTTGATATCCCATCATCAATATCATTCATGGAGCAGAATGGTATTAAGGGTAAGTTGCTACAATGGATAAAAGGGTGTTAGAGTGGGAGAAGATAGAGGGTGATAATCAATGCACACTGCTCTTTGTGGGAGTAATGTTATTAGTGGAGTCCCACAGGGTTTGGTGCTGGGCCCACTGTTGTTTTGTATATTTATCAATGATATTGATGAAGGTATATCAGGCTTAGTGTTGAAGTTTTCATATCATACAAAGGTTGGCAGGGTTGTTAATATGATAATAATGGCAGTGTGCTACTGCAACAGGATGTGCAAGTGCTTTTGTATCAACTTTTATATGCTTATAAATGCTACTGTAATTATGCATTTGCTATTTTTTTTTTTGCTGGTTGCTATGAAGCACTGTATAATAGTGCTTTATAAATATCTAGCATAATAATATCCTTTTTAGTGGTTTAATCTATCATTTGCACAAAGTACAGGTAAGCCAGGTAATTTATCTAGTGATTAATTAAATATTACTATGCAATGTTGTATAAGCTAACTCACCTCTTTGTGGTTCACCGTAGGGAATGCTAAATGTGCTAGAGAGAGATAGTAGCCAAACTGTCGTTAAATCTGGCTGTTTCTATACATGGCATCCCAACCAGATAAGCCATGTATAAACCATATGCTAAAAAAAAATAATAATAATAAAAATAATAAAAATAAAAATAATACTAAAAAAATAAAAATAATAAAAATAAAAAAATAAAAAAATAAAAATAATACTAAAAAAATAATAATAATAAAAATAATAACTTATTTGGAATTACACATAAAATTTAAGATAATTTAAAAATAAAACAAATTGGAGCTGTTTGTTTGTTTGTTATTTGGTTTTTAGGAGCATTAGCAACTAAGGCCATATTGCTCCGGGATATGCGGTGGTCATTCCCTGAACGACCTTTCCGCATCCTCCGTATTTGGTGGTGACGGGCTCGAACCCCGGTCTAATCAAGAAGCGTGTGCTACGCACTGCTGCTCCTTCCCACCTGGCTACGGAGGCGCCCACAAATTGGAGCATCATGAATCCTATAAACATGTAAATAATTAATTTTCACAATTTAAAGGCTCATAATTTTAAGAACATTATAGAATAAACTTGCAGTATAGTATAAAAATTCAATTTTTTTTAGCTTACCTGCATCTGTTTCCTGATCTTCGTTCTCTAAAATTATAAGCTTGCTCTCTGCTTCAGTAGGTTTTAATATTATCTGTTTGTTAGAATTTTATGGTAGATATAAACTAATCAAGTCACAAAGGTGGTTAGACAAGCAAAGGCAGATTATGAGAAATCTTTGGCACAGGATGCAAAGAACAATAGCAAAGAGTTATTTTTTTATGTAAACATGAGAAGGAGAGGAATGGATCACATTGGTCTACTTGATATTGACGTTTCTACTATTGATGATCCTGCTTAGGTTGCTGACAAACTGAACAAGTATTTTTCATCCATATTCATGCATGAGACATTCTTTAGGGAATTGAATGTCAGACGATTTTAACAAGCTTTAACAGGGAACTAAATGATTTTTAAATAACTGAGAAGAATGTGAAAGAGAATTTGTTGAAGTTATGCATAAGAAATGGACCTGGTGTGGATAGGATCTATCCAATTATATCAAGGAAGGCAGCAAAGTAAGCAAGCAAACCCTTAGTCATAACTATGAGAGCATCTTTGAATTCAGTTAGGTCCCTATGGACAGGAGATGTATGAATGTATCCCAAATTCACAAAGGGGGATAAAAAGTTGACATAAATAATTACCGACCTGTTAGCTTGAATTCTATCCAGGGAAAGAAATTCTATTCTGGTTAAACAAATAATGCAGGACCATTTAGATAGGAGTACAGCTATGCTTCAGTCACAGTATGGGTTTTATTAAAAGGAAATCTTGTCTGAACAGTTCGATGGGCTACTATGATGCAGCAACAAAGGAACACAATATAAAAAATAATTTTAATATCATATACTTGGATTTCAGGATATACTTGGACTGCTATACAAATTGGAACAGTATGGCATTAAGGGTAAGTTACTGTCATGGATAAAGGGATGGTTGAGTGGGAGAAGACACACAGTGATTATCCATGAAGAGCAGTGTCTTTGTGGACTTATGTTGTTGGAGTCCATCAGGGGTTTGTTACTTCACCCATTGTTGTTTTCTGTATGTATTAATGCTATTGATGAAGGTATATCAGGCTTGAAATCTAAGTTTGCAGATGATACATAGGTTGGCAGAATGGTTAATGAGAGTAATGATTGTATGCTATTACAACAAGATCTAGGAAAATTAGAATGTTGGGCTGAGAAATGGCAACTGAAGTTTATTATTGACACATGCAAAGTACTGCACAACAATTAGGCCCATCTCGATACATACTGGCCTGGAGGTTTCATGTTCTGGAAGGATGTAGATCTACTGTCACAGGTGCGGAGAAGGGCAAACGAGATTGGTGAAGGGAACGAAAGGGTGTTCTTAAAAATTAAGGCTTCAGTTCTGAAAATTGCAGCATCTGGAGACTAAGCACCAGCAAGGTAATCTGATTGAATTGTTTAAGGCTTTGAACGGATTGAGCCAGCTCAGTGTTGCTGGAATTCTTCCTCTTTCTTAGACTATGCACGTGAAGGGACATAATTCAAATTAAAAAGAATGGTTGCAGGATGGATGTGTGGAAGTTTGCCTTCAGCGAGTAGGTGGTTGATTGTTGAAACAAACTTCCATCTGTTGTTGTGGATGTGTTGTTTGAGTCTAAATAAATAAATTTAAGGAAGAACTAGACAAATTATGAGGGGAGGTGATGTGAGGATTTTTTTTTTTTTTTTTTTTTTTTTTTAGGCTGATCCTTTATAAGCTTGCTGTCTTGCATTATTTGTCACTACTAATACAGAGCTTGTAGCATCGCTGTAGCCGAGTGGTCAGGGGCAGGGGTACATAAGTACACATGCCTTGGGTGACTGGGGTATCAAGCCCATGACTGCTAAATATGGTACTGTTTCTTGTAAAAAAAATCGTGTAGACTGCCATTTTATTTTTGATTTCAGTTTTTATATTGTGATAGCAGATAAAACTATATTATTATTGCAAAAAATTAATAGTTTAACTTGAAAGTATTGGATATCTCCATAGTCTTGCACTAATATATCTATATAAAATCTGGTTGGTGAAAAGAGTGGTAGCCCAGTACACCGTTAAGGATTAATCATACTAATTTATTTTGCATCTTTAATATACACTTAGCCTCCAGCCACTTCTAAGTATATTGCTCTTTTGATTTAAATATTTATATTGTTGTTTGTTTTGTGTCAAAACAACTAAGACTCTGCAGTCAGTATATGGTGTTTGTAAATTATAGTTGATATATCTGTTTTGCTAATTGAAAAAGTCAGGTTTCTTGTGGTATGTAATGCCCATCCAAGATAGTAATTTGACCACTGTTAAATAAATAAAATAAAAAGTTCATAAAGAGTCGGCTTTTTTGTTTTGGTGGGGTTTGAATCCAGGACTCCTTACCATAATCATATACAACCCATCAGGGAATTTATGGTGCAGTACTGCTGTGATGATGGTCTAGAGATTTTTGATGCTAATGTTTTAGTTATGATTTTAGTGTATATTATATTCCTTTACTACAAGTTATATTATTTTAATATTTTTAGAAAGTCTGCTAACTTTGTCACCAGTGTCCATTTTATTTCCAGGTAATTTCTTAATTTTATGGATTTATCTCTTTAGGCTTCTCTTTCTACAGATTGTATAGTAAGTCTATATAAAGAGAAGACTGTGATGTTTATAACCGGTAGTAAAACTGTATGGTGTTTGTAATCTGAGATTAAGTTATCACTTAATTTAACCCTAGATTAAGTTATCACTTAATCTAGGGTTAAAAACAAAGATTGAAATGAAAGATTGATTGAAAGACTGGAATGCTCATTAATAACATATCTTATTTTTAATAATGACATATATACATGACATTACTAATACACTTGATGAAATGGAACAGCTTTCTGTTTATCACATTCCTCCAGTATGTACCATACTACAGGGTGTCCAAAAAGTCTGGAACCAGTGGTAAAAATATGTTTTTCTTTACAGGTGAAAAATGGCATTAACACTGGATGAAAGGGTGGATGAAAGGTACGTCCTTCTTAGTGGTCATCAGGGATAGACCCAGAGGGAAGTGCTGAATGAGTTTAATACTAGGGGATTCCTGAAGGCACAGGTGTATGCTGTGAAAATCCAAGATAAACAGAAACAAAGGGAGAATTATCAAGGCTTGTGCTGCTTTCAATCCCAGAAAATGCATGGAGAGTCAGGGTGGACATGTTAAACACATATTGTAAATGAGAGTAAACATATGTACTGTTATTATTATTATTAGCCATGTGGTGCAAGGAAGCCTGAGGCCTATGCTGCACCAGCCAAAAACAAAATTTCTGAATTTCTCTGTGAGAGAGAGAGAGAGAGAGAGAGAGAGAGAGAGAGAGAGAGAGAGAGAGAGAGAGAGAGAGAGAGAGAGAGAGAGAGAGAGAGAGAGGAATCACCAAGAAAGAGGAATGATGATATCCAGCTAAGGACCCTGGGTGTGCCAAGCCCATACTCACCAGATGTAAGCCCCTGGGGTAAAATGGTGTAAATACCATTGGTTCCAGACTTTTTGGGCACCCTGTATTCTGAGCCCTGGTTACAAATATTTAGTCACATTCCCTTTGCACTTCACTTCTTTGTGCTTTATCTAGGTACTAAACAAAGGCTTAGCAGCTGTACTGGGCTGTAATAAGCCTTTGCTTTTCTTGTTATGGAATTCATGTCTGCATATCCTGTGATTCCATGAATGATGATTATCTGACATGTAGCATATGTAAGAAGTATTACTGCATTTGTTTATCCTGACAAAACAAAAGCTTTTGCTAAGCTAGAAGACAGTCTATGCATTTACACTAGTGGAAATATATAGACTCTCTCACTCCAACAAAATCTTCACATCTAACCATTTCTTCAAGCCTTTAATATTCATGACAAACTACAAGCAAACCAACTTGCTATGATTTCTCTTCCCCTTTCCCCCACCCTGCATAGATCTGAGAAGAAGAAAACACAAAATGCAACATACCAGTGATTACATCTGAAACAAGGTCTCCAGTCTAGGGTATGCAGTAAACTTTGTATTGAGTTGAAAGGAAATGGCATGCCTGTTGAGGCTGTTTTCACTAAGGCCATGTCTCTTAAATGCTCTTTTCCATTGATAACAATCTCAGCACATCCCACCTTAGTAATGCTGATATTATATTTCATTTCAACTGCTCTCATATGCACTCTAATATAGTCATACCACTAGATCTTTAAACAAAGCAGTAATTGCACAGTTACACAGAGCCAAGGTTTTATGCACTATTGTACTATATATGTAAGAATAAGTCCAACAAATTGATTCACTTGGGGTGGATTTGTTAGACTTGTTGGGTTAGAGTCAATTGGACTTTCAACTGACCCTAACTTCTAGGACTACACCCATCTCTATCCTACAAATTATCCAAGATGATCCAAACTTTCTTCAAACCTGATTGCTTTCAAAGGTCCTTTTTGCATGGGCAGTGGGCTCATCACAGTTTATCTGACAGTTCCTTCATCAATTCTCAGGTCAATTTTTCAGATGAATTAAGTTTAGCTCCTTCAATTGATATCCAATAACCACATACCCATTCTCATCTCATCACTTTGTTATAGCTAGTAAACAGTAGCTTAGTCATATACTTCCATATGAAATGACAGTTTCAACATTCAACCTGCTTCATCAGTTGGTGGTACAATACTACTACTAGTTACCCTGATGAAAAAAACTGAATGTTGAAACTCATGATTCACATCAGTTTTCTCACCTTATCATAATCTCACCCTTTTCCTTTAAAAACAAACCTCCTGAAACTTTCCTCCGGTGACTTCCATGTCCACTTGCCATTCACCATTTCTGTAGAGTCTCTTGCTTTTGGCCTGCAGCTTCATCTTATTCTCTACATAAAATAGCAAACCACTGACCACCTGACAAAGGTGATCATTTAAAAACTCTAAATTTTGTGTTTTTAAAGGATTAAAAAACTCAATTTGTTTTTAAGTAGAAAACATACTACTTCTAGTCTTCTATATCTTTTATTTTAAGCAGTATTAATTTCAAGATTTTTTTTCAGTGACCCTTTTTAATATAAATATGTATATATATATATATATAAAGTGCAATATTTTCACTAATATCCAAATATTTTAAAAAACTGATAAAATACAAGTCAGGACAAATTAAGGTTATGGTTATTCATCTATGTTAAGCTATACCATTTGAAATAAAAAAATAATTAATATCTTGTGTGTGTGTGCGCGTGTGTTTGTATATATATATATATATATATAAGTAAACATGTAAGAATAGATAAGTCTGATAAAGTTTGCATAGATGGAGGTGAAAATTGCACAAAGTGTCAAGGACTAGAAAACAGAATTAATGTAGATATGAAAAAGGTAAAAGAATGTTAATATCCTAAAAGTTATGATGAATTAAGAAAATTATGGACTGAATTGCAAAGCCAATTTGGAGGTGAAGGAACTGTAAAGTAAAATTATTAATACCAAATGATTAAATAAAATAAAGGTGGTAAAGCTGTCATCAGATATGGGTGGGCAAATTTGGTTATAGGTCAAATATAGGGAAGGCAAAAATTCAAAGTGTGATGTCAGCAGAAGTAAATATTGATACATAGTTAGGTATTTCATCAGGGGACTATACCTAACTATGTATCAGGAACTGCATTTCTATACTTGTCTGTAACAGTAAAAGAAAAGTAAAATAAAGCCAAAAAAAAAAAAAAAATTAGCACATTCTTTTACAGTATAGACAATGTAGTCCCAAATATTTTTGGAGTGATTTTCTTCATTTGTTTGGTATGGATTGTTGGAACTGCTGGAGTTCTGGTTGGTTTTATCACTGGGTTTTAGTAAGTGTTAATTGTTTTGTAAGGGGGTTAATTGTGTAGTAAGTGTTAATTGTTTTGTAAGGGGGTTAATTGTGTAGTAAGTGTTAATTGTTTATTTTATTAATTTTTTATTAGTAAGTGTTTATTTTATTAATTATCTTGATGATTTTTTCTGCAAGGTGCTAAAAATATTTAAATATCATTATCATTCTGATATAAAATTTAAAAAATGTGCTATTTTTTTTTTTTTTTTTTTTTTTTTTTTTTGCTTTCGGGCTTTATTTTACTTCTCTTCTACTTTTTTACTACCAATCATTTGGTATTAATATTTTTCCTTTACAGTTCCTTCACCTCCAAATTGGCTTTGCAATTCAGCCCATAATTTTCTTAATTCATCATAACTTTCAGGATATTAACATTCTTTTGCCTTTTTAAAAACTGCATTACTTCTTTTTTCTACTACCCTTACCCTTCTAGTCCTTGGCACTTTGTGCAATTTTCTCCTCCATCTATGCAAACTTTATCAGACTTATCTATTCTTACATATTTATATACTTTTGCATCCTTTACTGCTGCTTTGCACATTTTGGTGCATTTGTCTTACCTTACTTATTCATTTTTATTTTTATTTTTCCATCAATTATAACAATCTTTCTTTTTTCCATTAGAAAGCTAATCTCGGTACAATTGCTGGAGTGTATTTGCCATGCATACAGAATATTTTTGGAGTGATTTTCTTCATTCGTTTGGTGTGGATTGTTGGAACTGCTGGAGCTCTAGTTGGTTTTATCACTGTGTTTTTGTGTTGTTGTGTAGTAAGTATGTTTTATTTTATTAATTATCTTAATGATTTTTTTTCTATAAGTTACTAAAAATATTTAAATATCATTATATTCTCCTACTACCTATTTTCAGAAAGCTGAAAAAAAGGTTGGTTGAATCTGTAGATATTTAGCTTTAGCATTAGTTGAGCCATATGATGCAAGAAAGCAAACTTATACAGCATCAGCCAAAAAAAAAAAAAAAAAAAAACCCCTTCCCATTTCACCCATCTGGTCACTCCAAATGTTTGTCTAGTTCAGCCTTAAATTTATTTAAGCTTTCAATTTCCAAAACAATAGATGGAAGTCTGTTCAAGCAATCAATTGTCCGTTGGCTAAAGGCAAACTTCTGCATATCTATTCTACAACTGTCTTTCCTCAATTTGAATCTGTGCCCCCTCAGGTTCTTAGACTGAGCAAGCAGAAATTTCCTGTCAGCATTGAGCCTGCTCAAACCATTCAAGGCCTTTAGCATTAGTAGAGGCATATGATGCAAGAAAGCAAGCTTATGCAGCATCAGCCAAAAAAGAAAAAAAAAAAAAAAAAAAAAAAAAAAACCACTCCAATTTTACCCCTCCATTCGTTCCAAATACCTGTCCACCTCAGCCTTAAATTTATTTCAGCTATCAACTTCCACAGCAGAGGATGGAAGTCTGTTCCGCCAACCAACTACCCGCTGGTTAAAGGCAAACTTATGCACATCTATGCTATGTCTGTCTTTCCTCAATTTGAATTTATGCCCTCTCAGGTGATTATTCTGAGCAAGAGGAAGAATCCCATCAGCATTGAGCATGCTCAAACCATTCAAGGCTTTGTACACCTCAATCAGATCACCTTGCAGGTGCCTAGTCTCCAGACACTGTAATTTGCAAAATTTAAGCCTTTCTTCGTAAGAGCAACCCTTTGTTCCATTCACTAATCTTGTTGCCCTTCTCTGAACTGGTTCCAACAGCTCTACATCCTTCTTAAAATGACACCTCCAGACCTGTATACAGTACTCAAAGTGTGGCCTGACCATTGCCTTATACGAGGGGATAATCACCTCCTTATCCCTGCTAGAAAAATTCCTGTATATCATTGACAAGACACTATGAGCTACTCTTGCAGACCGTCTGCACTGCTCAGAAAACTTCATATCTGCCCGCACAATTACCCCCAGGTCCTTTTCGTTCTCCACCACTGGTGTAGTACCACAGAGTTGATGCCGCCTCCGTAGCCAGGTAGGCGGAGCGGCAGTACGTAGCACACGCTTCTTGATTAGACCGGGGTTCGAGCCCGTGACCACCAAATATGGAGGATGCGGAAAGGTCAGGGAATGATCACCGCATATCCCTGGAGCAATATGGCCTTAGTTGCTAATGCTCCTAAAAACCAAATAACAACAACAACAGAGTTGATACGTCACTCAGGAGTTACTGTTTACCATATGTAGTACTTTACATTTGTCAAAGTTAAACTTCATTTCCCACCTCTCAGCCCATCTACTCAACTTTTCTAGATCGTGTTGCAGTAGCCTTCTGTCATTAGTGTCCTTAACAACCTTGCCAACCTTCATATCATCTGCAAACTTGGACATTAAACTTGATATACCATCATCAATATCATTTATAAATACAGAAAACAACAATGGACCCAACACTGAACCCCGAGGGACTCCAGTAATAACATTAGTCCACGATGAGCAGTGTCCATTGATTACTACTCTCTGTTTTCTCCTACTCAACCATCCCTTTATCCATAGCAGCAATTTTCCTCCAATGCCACACTGCTCCAATTTTTTCAGCAGTCTTCCATGTGCAACAGTATCAAAAGCCTCTCTAAGATCCAAATATATGATATCAAAGTTATTCCCTGCATCCAGTTCCTTTGTGAGCACATCATATTATCCAATCAAATTGGTCAGGCAAGACTTTCCCTTAACAAAACCATGCTGTGTCCGAGCTATAACGGAAGTTTTGTCTAGATGATCCTGCAGTGCTTCTTTAACCAGTGCCTCCATTAATTTTCCTGGAACAGAAGTTAAACTAAAAGTCTATAATTACTTATGTCGCCCTTTGATCCTCCAGGCACCTCCGTAGTCAGGTGGGAAGGAGCACCAGTGCGTAGCACACGTTTCTTGATTAGACCGGGGTTCGAGCCCGTCACCACCAAATACTGAGGATGCGGAAAGGCCAGGGAACGACCAACGCATATCCCGGAGCAATATGGCCTTAGTTGCTAATACTCCTGAAAACCAAAAAAACAACAATTTGATCCTCCTTTGTGAATTGGGGTCACATTTGCACATCTCCAGTCCATGGGTATCTCCCCTGAGTCCAAAGAAGCTCTCGTAATTATGGCTAAGGGTTTGCTTACTTCCTTTGATGCCTCCTTTAATATTACTGGATAGATCCCATCCACCTCAGGTGCCATTTTATGTTTATCCTCAACAATTTCTCCTCCACTTTCCCCTCAGTTATTACAAAATCATCTAGCTCACTGCCAGAGTTTAACTCGCCTCTGGCATTCCCCTTCCTGAATAACTCCTCATGGGTGAATGTAGATGCAAAATACTCATTTAGTTTGTTAGCCACCTGAGCAGGATCATCAACAGTTGAACCATCAATATCCAGTGGACCAATCTGATTCATCCATTTCCTTCTAGAGTTTATATAAGTAAAGAATTCTTTGTTGTTTTTCTTTGCATCCTTTGCCAAGGATTTCTCATAATCTGCCTTTGCCTGCCTAATCTCCTTTGTGACTTGGTTACAAACCAGCTTATATCTATCATAAACGTCCATGTCACCCATTAATTTATATGTATCCCATGCATTTTTCTTTTCTGCCATATGTCTCATTAGTTCATCTGAGATCCATTTCGGCCTAAACCTTGAACAATATTTCTTAGTTAGTGTGTAAAGCCTAGTAGCTTCCAAGATAAATTCTTTGAATGCTTCCCAATTTGAATTTTCTGTTGGTAACATCATCAGTTGGTCCCACCATATAGAATGTAAATACTGTCTCAGACCACCGTAGTCACCTTTACGAAAGCAAAAACCCTTCCCTTTACCCATGATGGTAGTTACCTCTTTGAGTAAATCCCACTTCAGCACACTGTGACCACTGCCACCCAGTGGTTCCTTTATCTGCAGATTCTTAATGCATGAAGAATCGCTACTCATAATCAGATCAAGTGTATTACTGTCTCTAGTTGCCTCCCAAACATGCTGATGTAGAAAACAATCATCCAATAAATCTACAAAAGCCTTGCTAATGTGTGAGTGGCCAACCCAAAAGTTCCAGTCAATATCTGGGTAATTAAAATCTCCCATTATAAGACTCTCTGATTTACTGGCCCACTCTATTTCCCTGTACAGTTTCTTATTATACTCATCAGAGTCATTAGGCCTATAGCACACTCCTACTCTCAGTTTTGATCTCCCAATGCTTATGTCACACTAAAGTGACTCAACACTGCACTGTCCAGCTATGTTGACCTTCTTCACTTCCTTGGATTTTATGTGTTTCTTTACTAATAGCATAACCCCTCCTCCCTTCCTGTCCTGTATCCTTTCTGTACACATTGTACTCCCCAAATTCCAGTTCTGCACTCCTTATGTCTGTGTGATACCATGTCTCTGATATCCCAACAATATCTGCCTTTGATGTCTTGACTAGCACTTAAAGCTCATCGAATTTAACTATACTCCTAACATTGGTGTACATGCAAGTATACATGCACCTGTTTCTACTCTTAGTTATCCTAACACAGCCCATGAATTTACTTTTTCCACTATGACTCCCAGCAGTTCTGGAAATTCCCATTGCCTTGCTTTCCAGGCTGCTGCTCAATTGCATTTCAATAGTAATGGTGCAAGAATCTCTTTTACCTCTGCCGTCGGCTACTGTTAATCTTTTAGTCTGTGTATCCACCCAAGCTAGCAGTTCTCCAACCCACCTAACTCTGCCTCGATAGCATCAGCAAATATTCTTGCACCCTTTCTATTTAAGTGTATCCCATCCCTGTAGAAGCAGTCTCTCCTGTTAACAAGCACAGACCAGGCTGAGAAAAATTCTACCCCTAAATTCTACCTTTCTCAGATATTGATCTGATCTGTTGAGTTAAATAGTATTTTAATATTATTAAAATATTGTTTTATTTTAATAATATTTTAATATTATTATTATTCTGATATAAAATTAATTAATTAATACTAATTAGACAAGTTAACAAAATTAAATTTTATTTGGTAATATGTATAAAAGAAGCTACTTTCAGCTAAAACTGAAAGTAGCTTATTTACGCTGATTATGAAAATGACAAGCAAAAAGTTGTATTGTGCACAGATTCTTGTTATTTTTTTGTTATCACCTGAAATTCACTTTGTTACAATTTAGTTATGGCTAAATTGTATAATAAATGCATGCATTTATTATGCAATTTGAATAACAACATTATTTAAAAGGGAATAAATTTTATTCATTATTAACATGATAATCTTACATTATGTAGAAATATTAAGACCAAAATTCAAAAGGGAGCTAAAAATTTAATAAAAGAAAAATTTTTTTCCCCCTTTTATGTATGATTTTAGTAGTAGTAGTAGTTCTTGTTTAGTAGTAGTAACTCTTTATTGTATAATTTCTTCAGAGAAAGACATGGGAATTAACTAATTCTAATAAAAGATTATACTGAGTGGACAGAAATCATGGGATACATACCTAGTAACAGGTAGGCTCACCTTTCGCCCGGATAAGGGCAGTCACATGGCGAGGCATTGAGTCCACTAGTTCACAAAAGCATTCCATAGATATTTCCATCCATGCTTGCTGCACCGCTGTCCATTATTCTGTCGCATTCCTGGGTGGAGGATCCAAAGCTCAAACCGACCTTTCTGCAGCATCCCAAGGATGATCCACAGGGTTTGTGTCTGGTGAATGGGGAGGCCATTCCATGGTGATGAAATCTGCAGAATGCTCTTCAAACTATGTTCTAGTCACCACTGCTCTGTGGGAGGTGCATTGTACTGCTGGAAGAGTCCATTGCTCTGTGGGTGCATGATGACCATGAAGGGATGCAGATGGTCTGTAAGGATGGATGCGTAACCTGGACTGTTCAGGGATGCATCTAGATGTACCAAAGGTCCGAACCTGTGCCAGTTAAACACGCCCCAGACCATTACTGACCGTCCACTTGCCTGAACAGTTACTTGTTAACATGACAGGTGCATAGCCTTGTGCAGTTTCCGCCAGATATGGACCCTCTTGTTCACTCGAAATAATTGGAAATGGAACTGAATCATTCATGGTCCAGTGCTGATGTTCTCTCGCCCAGTTTAGGCGTAGAGTCCTGTGTCGTGGTGTTAGCAATGGGACACTGATGGGTCCCTTAATGTATTGCGGCTAATGATCGCCTGATGGTCTGAGTGGAGACTTTTCTGGCACCTTCCTCATCAAAGTCGGAGGTGATTTGTGCCACTGTCACTCTCCGGTTGGCTGAAACAGTGAGAGACAGATGGCCATGTTCATCCACCACCTTTCTCCTCCCACAGTGCTGTCCATGATGAGATGTTATTCTGGAATTGGCATATTCCCAATACACTGTTGATACTGTTGAACGGGGTGAGTGCAATTTCTGTACCACCTACGTGATATAGTGACCCATGCGTTGGGCACCCACTATCATCCCTCTTTCAAAGTCTGTTAACTCATGACATTTATCCATACTGACATTGAATTACTGTTTACGTGAATGCAGTGTACCTATATACCTGCAAAGCGGTAGGTTTGCCTACTAGCAAGACAGGTGATAGTTGCCCAGGAACCAGATATCCCATGAATTCTGTCCTTTCAGTGTAAACAATACTGCATTCCACATAAATTTTTTAAAGGCAAAAAAAAAAAAAAAAAAAAAAGCTGATACCAAAGCACAGGAAGTAGCCATGGTTAGCTTCTGTGCTTTGGGATTGCTTTTTTTTTTTTTTTTTTACTTATGATTTTAAATTCTACTTTCCGTTTGACAACAATATCATGGACTAATGTTATTAGTGGAGTCCCCCAGGGTTTGGTGT
Source organism: Mastigoproctus giganteus (assembly GCF_048544385.1). Lineage (NCBI taxonomy): Eukaryota > Metazoa > Arthropoda > Arachnida > Uropygi > Thelyphonidae > Mastigoproctus > Mastigoproctus giganteus. The sequence continues at coordinate 3,095,048 of NC_143584.1, forward strand.
TGTTTTGTATATTTCATCAATGATATTGATGAAGGTATATCAGGCTAAATATCGAAGTTTGCAGATGATACAAAGGTTGGCAGGGTTGTTAATGACATTATGCTACTGCAACAGGATCTAGAAAAGTTGGGGAGAAGGGCTGAGAAGTGGCAACTGAAGTTTAACATTGACACATGCAAATTACTGCATGGGTAGCAGTAACCCCAGAGAAATGTACTAACTGGGTAGTGTTATTCTCAGAGTAGCGGAGAATGAAAGAGACCTGGGAATAATTGTGCAGTCAGATATGAAGTTTTCTGAGCAGTGCAGACAGGCTGCTAAAGTACGTCAGTCATGGGGTTTTGTCAATGATATACAGGAGTTTTGGGAGCAGGGATAAAGAGGTTATTATCACCTTGTATAAGGCAATGGTCAGACCACACCTTGAATAGTGCATACAGGTTTGGAAGCCTCATTTTAAGAAGGCTGTAGAGTTGCTAGAATGAGTACAGAGAAGGGCAACAAGACTGGTGAGGGGAACAAAGGTGTGCTCTTATGAAGAAAGGATTAAGTTCTGCAAGTTGCAGTGCCTGGAGGCTAGGCACCTGTGAGGAGATCTGATCTGTATTGTATGAGGCCTTGAATGGATTGAGCAGGCTCAGTGCTGATAGGATTCTTGCTTAGATTACAAACCTGAGGAGGCATAGATTCAAATTGAGGAAAGACAGTTGTAGAATATATGTGCGGAAGTTTGCCTTTAGCAGTGGGTAGTTGCTTGTTGGAACAACCTTCCATCTGTTGTTTTTGGAAGTTGATAGCTTAAATAAATTCAAGGCAGAACTAGACAAACATTTGGAATGAATGGATGTGAAATGGGAAGGGGTTTTTTTTTTTTTTTTTTGGCTGATCACTTTCTTGCATCATGTGCCTCTACCAATGCTAATGCTAACTTTTGGAGTGAATGAATGAGTGAATGGGAAGGGGTTTTTTTTGGCTAATGCTGTAGAAGTTTGCTTTCTTGCATTGTATGCCTCTGCAATGTAGATTTTTCAAAATCCACAAGGATTTTGAAAAATCATCAAGTTGGCCTCTAAATGGTTGGGTTGGTTGTAATGTTTCTGTAAATTTTTCTTTCCAGCTTTTATTATATACCTAAGGTATAATGCCATATGCAACTCCCTTCACAGCTACAAGCCAGGGATTCACCTGATAAGGTGATTACATAAAAATAAGAATAAAAATGATAAACGTTGATGATATGAAATATTAGAAAACACTAATATTAAAGCCGACCGGGCTAGCCGGGTGGGTGAAGTGCCTGCCTAGCAACCCAAAGGTTGCGGGTTCAAATCCCGCCTTGGGCTTGGATCAAAGTACTGCAAAACCTTGGGAGGTGCATTATGGCCACAGAAGCTGATGTGCCAACAACTACCAAAAAAAAAAAACTAGTATTAAAAGATTGCACATGAATTGATTAAAAAATATATAGAACCAAAATTAACAAAATTATGTAGGATCACAATACAGTGTGTTAAGAAGCAATATATATATATATATATATAAACAGTGTATTAGATGTAAATGCAAATACAGTTGGACGTCTCTTTAACGAACTTCCATATAGCGAAATTTTCTATGGAGCAAACTTTTTCTTGCTTTCCCCTTGGTCATTACATTGAAAATATTTCCATATAATGAAGAAAATTTCTGTATAACGAACTAATTTTGAGAGACCTGGGTACACATTGTTCACACCTCTGGCCTTTAGGCAATAAAGCTGATGGTGTAGAAAGCACGAATTAAGAGCTAAAAGGATTAAGCATTAATCGCTTTAGCTATTAATAGCTAAAGGCTTTAATTCCACAAATTAAGAGCTAATACATTTTACAATTTAATGGTGCCTTAAAACCCTGAAGGACGAAACTGGCTAAACACAGCATGGGATAGAAAAAGATGGAAGTTTGGGAGAGGCCTTTGCCCAGCAGTGGGTCAGCAATGGCTAAAAAGAAGTAAAACCTATACAACTTATACACTGCTATGCCGAGAAGGCCCGCTGAGCTGCCCACTGCCATTGGCAAAGATTATGACATGGGCACTTGCTCTGATCAACCTATTTTCTGCCATAAGCATCCTATTAGAGAATTAGGAGAGAGCGATTTTCCTTTATCCCAGAAATTCATATGTTGTTTTGAAGAAATGAGTCATCCACACTTTCACTAAATTTCACCTGTCTCTGTTTACATAGTAGCTACAAGTGGTCCCTAATTTCAGCTTTGTTTTAAATGCTGTGCAAGTAACCTTACGATGTCTAAGAGGAAATCCTTGAGTGTAGTGGAAAAAGTGGAAGTGCTTATAGTGTAGATCGTGGCATTAAAAAAAAGAAAGAAATCGCTTTAAAATCTGATGTGCCTGCTGCAAGTAGTGTGTCAACAATTCTGAAAAACCCTGTTTTGATTCTCAAACTATTTAAGGAAACAGAACCCAGTCAGAAGCATGCAAAATTATACCTTTGGAAAAATGTAGATGAAGCAGTTTTTAAGGGGATGAAGTTGATTCGAGACCAAAACATGCTGATATCAGTGCTATTAATAAAACAAAAGGCTATAGAGTACACATCTTTTCTGGGGCACAAAACAATCTACTCCAGTTCTGGTTGGCTAGACAAATTTAAAGAGTGTCATGGCTTGCTTTAAAAAGTTATTTCTTATGAAAGCGCAGTTGCAATCGAAGAAGACGATGCCCATTGGAAAGAAACAGTTTTGAAAAAAATCATTAGCATTAGTTGAGGCATATGATGCAAGAAAGCAAGCTTATACAGCATCAGACAAAAAAAAAAAACCCTTCCCATTTCACCCACCCAGTCACTCCAAATGTTTGTCTGGTTCAGCCTTAAATATATATAAGCTATCAACTTCCACAACAACAGATGGAAGTCTGTTCCAGCAATCAGCTACCCGCCGGTAGCTGAAGGCAAACTTCTGCATATCTATTCTACAGCTGTCTTTCCTCAATTCGAATTTATTCCCCCTCAGGTTCTTAGACTCATCAAACAGAACTATCCTGTCAACATTGAGCCTGCTCAAACCATTCAAGGCCTTATAGACCTCAATCAAATCACCTCGCGGGTGCTTAGTCTCCAGATGCTGTAACTTGCAGAACTTAAGCCTTTCTTCATAAGCGTACCCACCCCTTTGTTCCTCTCACCAATGTTGCCGTTCTCTGTACTCGTTCTAGCAACTTTACATCCTTCCTAAAATGAGGCCTCCAGACCTCTACACAGTATTCAAGTTGTGGCCTGACCATTGTCTTGTACAAAGGGATAATCACCTCCTTGTCTCTGCTAACAATTCCTATATATCATTGACAAAACTCCATGACCTGCTCTGGCAGCATGTCTGCACTGCTCAGAGAACTTCATATCTGATTGCACAATTGTCCCCAGGTCTTTTTCATTCTCCATCTCCCTGAGTTGAGTATAGTTCCACACAGTTGGTATGTTTCTCTTGGGTTACTTCTACCCATATGCAGTACTTTGCATTTTTCAATGTTAAACTTCAGTTGTCACTTCTCAGCCCATCTGTCTAATTTTTCTAGATTCTGTTGCAGTAGCATACTGCCATTAACAACTCTGCCAACCAACATTGATATCATTGATAAATACACAAAACAACAATGGGCCCAGCACCGAACCCTGGGAAATTCCACTAATAACATTAGTCCACATAGAGCAGTATCCATTTATTACCACTCTCTGCCATCTCCCACTCAACCATCCCTTTATCCATTGCAGCAACTTGCCCTTAATGCCATACTGCAAATTCTGCAAGTCCAAATTTGCTACGAGTCCAAAGACATATTCAACGTTGATGAAATGTCTATTTTTTAAATGTTTTCTGAACAAGACCCCGACTTTTAAAGGTGACAAATGTTTAGGTGGTAAAAATAGTAAGGAGACAATTTCACTCTTGGTTGCAAATGTGGCTAGTAATGAAAAACTGAAGCTTTTGGTAATTGGAAAAAGTAAATAACCCCGATGTTTCAAAGGAATAAAGTTGTTAGAGTTGGACTACAACTACAAAAAAAAATCTTAAATGACAAGTGAAATTTTTGAGCAGTGGATTTTGAATTTTGATAGAAATATGATGAAAGAAAACAGAAAAATCGCATTGATTGTTGACAACTGCCCTGCCCACCTTCACTTGGTAATTTCGAAACTTTCAAGTGTGAAGCTTGTTTTCTTCCTTCTGAATAATTCATCTTAACGGCAGCCAATGGACCAAGGCATTGTCAAGAATTTGAAAATGCACTACTGAAGACACATACTGAAAAAAATTATACTGACAATAGAAACCAACCAACCAACCTATAGATTCTGTTATAGATTTGTGGATGTGCATATCACAGTTGGCAAAAGTGTGGAGTCAAGATGTGATGGAAACAACGATTAACAATTGTTTCGCAAAATCAGGTTTTGCTAAAATGCTAATTAACACAGAGGATTAACTACTAGAAGATATTGAGCAATCTTAGGAAGAGTTCCAAGCGAGGTTTGATCATTGGAGAAATTGTTCTTGATGAATTTTTAGGAGTTGATAATGATGTCATAGTAGCTAAATACCTGAGTGACGTCAACATTTTGGAGCATATTTAAAGAACTAGTGACAATATCGAGATGAGCTGGATGAAAATGAGGGCAATATTAAACCTTCCAAACAAATGTTGGCAGCATTTGAAACTTTGCATCGAGGCCTTCAGTAAGAAGAAAATGTAACACAAAATATATCCACGTGTTTATAGTTTAAACAAATGCGAACAGTTTTTACGAACGGTGTACAGTAGAATCCGGTGTACAACAAAAAATAACCAAATATTTTACGACAATTCTTAAAAGTGTACTAATAAATTGTGGGCATCATGTAAGTAGTCATTTCTTAATATGTACATATTGATAAATTGTTTTAAAATGTTAGAAAATTTATTCATTCCCACTTCTTTCCCATCTTTTACTATATTTCTGAATTTACAGTATTTTTCATTATTGAAAAGATCATATTTCTTTATAACAAAATTTCTGTATAATGAATTTTTTCAAGGGAACGATCGATTTCGTTATATAGAGATCCGACTGTATTATCTTGGCTAGCACCTTTTATAGGGCAGGAGAACAGCAGGACAATTTATTATGCTGTTCTCCTGCGCTATAAAAGATGGAGAACAGCTTAAATGTCTTAAACTTTATTTGGATATTACCATGTAAGGTTTCGTGTCTTTTAACAGTTATTTTGACATGAGTGTTGATCCTCATGCATTTCTTGAACTGACATCTTGGATTCATCCATTTTAAAACTCTTTGGCAAAAAAAGAGATCATGGTAGAAATGTTGAAGTGGAAGTAGAATGTGTGGAAGTACTTACCTCTGGCAAAAATCCATCTGTTACTGGCTCCCAAATTGCAGCAACTAGTATAATTAGTACTGTACACTGCACCTGTGTGGCTTCATACATGCAGTGTGCACTATTTTTGGAACTTCCTGCCTGCATTTTATTCTGTTCAGCCTTTGCAGTTTGCTTGCTTGCTGTTGTTGATACAGGATTATCACAATAATGCTGTTATCTCCAATGTATGATATATAGATCATGAACTTCTGAAGTAGTTCATGAACTAGATATTAGATATTTCATTTTTTATCTTTTAGTTATTTTTTTTTTATTTTGTATTTTTAATAATTTACTTTTCTAAGCACTAAACTATATTTAAAATTTTTTTAGCTAAACAGTTTAAACAGCATTGATTGAAAGAAACATTTATGTACACAAATTTTAAAAAAATATGCAAAAGTTTTAAATCTATTTATTTCTTAATATATGGGTATTTTGTGGCTAACCAAAAATGGCAAATTTGCTTTATCCTCTTAATTCTTCATAATTCTCACAATCCAATAGATACAATGGCCATGACCAACCATATCCAAAAGCTTTCTAAAAAGTAGTTTGACAGCGTGCAACTATAAAATCAGAACTTTTTCCGTCATTTACCAAATTTTGTTGAAAAATGATCAATCCAAATAGTGTCGTAACTAGAAAAAGTGGGCCCCACTGCAAAGTTTAGTGTGGCCCCCCACTGAAAATATTTGTATTGGTAAAATTAAAAAATCCTTAAAAATTGCCCTGGAAGCAGCAGGCTATGCTAATACCATTTCACTTCTATTCATTGCAGTTTCACTTGTGCTGTGCAGCTAGCTAACAATAAACATGCTTCGTGTGAAAAAAATTGTTTATAGACAGTAAATTTTATCATAAACATAATTAAAAAGCTTATATTTTTACTCAATTAAATTTTTTTCTGTTTCGGACAGGAGGGCAGTGGGCCCCCTTTTGGTCATGGGGGCCCCAGTGCACCTCATTGGCATAGTTACGCCACTGAATCCAAATATTCTTGTCTTTGAAAACTGGGCATAATGTCATTGTAAAAAGTCTGAAAATAATAAAAATGTTATCAGTAACAATAACTTTGCACTTTATTTATATAGTCCTTGAGGTTGTCAGACATTCTCCCAGATATGCCAGACAAGCTGTACTTGCTACCTGGGAGTCTAAAACACAGATGGAACTGATATTCGGGTGACACTCAAGTCAAGTGGACCCAATTTCGGCGAAGTTCAGACAGTCTGTGACAGCCAAATCCTCTGCTTGCAACTTCACGATGGTGGGACTGTTAGTAATCTTGAGTATAACCTCCATGCACAAGTATATGGTGGGTGACCACCCAGGTGTGAACCAACGTAAGCAGGGGTCGAGGTGTGGCGCCCACACCACATGGAGCAACGCCATCTCTCTATGTTACCGGGCAGTACTAGGTGGTAGATGACTCTCATCAACTGGTGAAATACCACTACTTTGCTTATTGGAGGCTTGAAGTGGTGGAACCCATGTTTAGTCTCTAGAGCTAAGTTCGGGTCAACCCTTCCCTATCTCTTTCATCATACAGTATGATTGATGACTTTTGAGGTTATGATGAACGTCGTGGCGAGATCCAATATTCCTTACATTTCGAGGGTACAGCTCTAAAACGGTGTTCGCAGGCCGGCCGCTAGTTAGTACACCGGACCGAACCTATTGGTAACTCTCTAGGAGGCTTCCGGATCAGCTAGTGTATAATCTTGCTACCTCTACTCTGCCAGATAGTGACTGGAGGGAGTCCTAGTAGTGTGTATGCAGAGAGCATTGTCGAGGCCACGTTATGTCAAGGATCTGGGTATATTCTTACCACGTGTACACCATATCCAAAAATTTCATTACTTCATACGCATGTCCCACCCACTTTTTCTTACTATTGAATACACCATGAATTATCAAACTAATAGAGCAAGCTTATCTGCGAAAAGATCTAAACCTCCCAAGCACTTCCTAATTCATTTCATAAATATACGTGGTCTCAATTCTAATCTCAACGATGTCCATTTCTACTTGCAGTCTGCCAAACCCCATGTACTTTTTCTGACAGAATCTCAGTTATTGGTTGATTTAACTACTGCTCATATCAGATGCCCAAATTATTTGCTGTATGATTCCTTTCACCTCAAAGGTGGTACTTGTGCATATGCCCATTCTGATATTCCCTGTCAGAGACTTGGTAATTTGGAATCTCCTCTCTTTGATCTTCTCTGGCTTAAAATCTCTCTACCTCATTGTGTCAAATTCATCTGTTGTCTCTACCGTTCTCCCAACTCCACTAATCACTTGGAGCTCTTTGACTTCCTCTCTTTGCAACTTGACTTTCTCCAGTCCAACTTTCCTAACAGTGAAGTAATTTTCCTTGGTGATTTTAATGTTCACAACTCCAGCTGGCTTCCGTTTTCTAGTCACACCGACCCAGCAGGTCGAGATGCTGAGGCTTTTGCAATTACTAATGACCTAGCACAGATTGTTCATTTACCTAAAAGAATACCGGACAATCCTAATCATACAGCCAATACGCTTGATCTTTTTCTCACAAACAACCCTTCTAAGTACACAGTCGAAGTGAGAGGTCCTTTAGGCACTTCAGATCACAACTTGGTGATTGTCTCTTCTCCAATGGAACCTTTATCTCATGGCTATTCCCAACCTCGTGTTGTTTGGCATTACAAGAATGCAAAATAGGATGATCTGCGAGATTTCTTTTCTTCTTTTCCATGGTCAGATTACTGTTTCAAAACTTCTGATGTCAATGTTTGCTCAGATCGTGTCAGTGAAATTATTCTTGCAGGAATGGAATCCTTTATCCCACACTCCACTTTAAAATCTCGTCCTTTATCTAATCCTTGGTTTTCCAATAAATGTGCTAAGGCTGTTCAAGAGAAGAATGTGCATATCATAATTGGCTTGTTTCTAATTCTTCATTTTCATTTTCTGCCTACACCAAAGCTTGCAACAATTGTAAAGCAGTTATTAATCAGTCCAAACTAGAGTTTGAACAGACTAAGAGTAGAAAACTTGCTTCTTGCCCTAATGGTAGCCGAGCATTCTGGTCTCTTGTCAAAGCTATTGGCCGCAACTTTTGCCCGTCTCTGCTCCCACCTCTGTCCAAAACAGATGGTTCTGTTGTCGCTTCAGCCAAGGATAAAGCTGACCTGCTAGCACCCCATTTTGATTCCAGCTGATGTATTAATGATCTTGGTAAAACACCTCCCACCATTCCCAACATGCTCCATTCAATGCCTCCTGTGGTCTTCCATCAAAAGGATATCAGAAGGATTTTGATGAATCTTAGTGCTAAGAAAGCTCCAGGTCCTGATGGTATTTCTCCACTTGTTCTCAAAACCTGTGCTCCTGAACTTACTCCTATTCTTTGCCGCCTTTTTTCACTTTCTTATTCCAAAGGTGTTTTTCCTTCTGCTTGGAAATTTGCTCATATCCAGCCAGTTCCTAAAAAGGGTGACAAATCCCTCCCATCCAATTATTGTCCCATTGCAATTACTTCTACTCTTTCTAAAGTAATGGAGAAATCAATTAACTGCCAACTCTTAAACTTCCTAGAAACCTTCCGTCTGATCAATGATCGCCAGTATGGATTCCGTCAGTGTCGATCCACTGGTGATATTCTGGCTTACGTTTATCCTTATGTTTATAATTGGTTATCCAGTTTTCTCTCTGATCGCTCACTGAGGGTGATGGTAGATGGCTCTCTGTCTTCTAACTTCTTCCCCCCACTCTTTTCCTCTTGTATATTAATGACCTTCTTCCATTGACTGGAAATCCTATCCATAGTTTTGCTGATGATAGCACATTGCATTCCACTTTCAAGTTTGAGAAACCTTGTCCTGCTCAATCAGCTTCAACTTCTCGAAAATCTGCTACCAGTTCCTTGAATGCCGATCTTCAGGTAATTCTCCAGTGGGCAAAGACAACTTAGTTGATTTCAACCCTTCTAAAACTCAGTCTTGTCTTATATCTCACAAAAAGGATTCTTCTGCTCCTATGCTTATCTTTAGTGACACTCCGATTTCTAGGCAAAATGATATTTCTCTTTTGGGGATTACCCTGACTTCTAATCTCTCTTGGCACAAGCACATTACAAATATTGCTTCCTCTGCATCTGAAAAACTTGGTTTTCTCTTTTGCTCTTGGCATTACTTTTCTTCGAAACAGCTGCTCACTCTGTATAAATCGCAAATCCGCCCTGCCATGGAATATTGTTCACACATCTGGGGTGGTGCCCCCAAAACCTCTCTCAGGCTTCTTGATTCCATTCAGAAGAGGGCAGTTAGGTTAATTAATGATTCATCTCTTACAGAGTCTCTCCACTCACTTTCTCATAGACGTACTGTTTCTGCTGCATGACTCTTCTACAGTTACTTCCATGGGCACTGTTCTTCTGAATTGGCCTCTATAATTCCCGCTCTCTTTCAAAACAGTCCGAACACGTGCTGCCACCAGCCAACATCCATTTACTGTCCAACTTGAAACTCACAGAACCAACTTTTCACCTTCCTCGTTTATTCATGCAACTGCCGTTTTCTGGAACAACCTTCCTTCATATGTATTTCCTGAAAATTACAATCTACAGAAGTCCAATGTCAACAAATATCTTCTTTCGTCTTCTCAACCTCCAACCCAAGCATGGTACTAAGTACTATAGGTTCTAATACCTCTCGTGTTTGGGGTTCACATAAAAAAAGAAAAAAAAATATAGGGTAGAAAATGGTACAGTTTTATACTTAAAATTACAATAATGACAATAATGCTGTTGTTGTTATTTTGGTTTTTAAGCATTAGCAACTAAGGCCATATTGCTCCGGGGATATGCGGTGGTCATTCCCTGACCTTTCCGCATCCTCCATATTTGGTGGTCACGGACTCGAACCCCGATCTAATCAAGAAGTATGTGCTATGCACTGCTGCTCCTGCCCACCTGGCTATGGAGGCGCCTACAATAATGCAAAACTATAATATTCTGCTTCTTTCTGTTGTTCATATAGCATTATATGATTAATACTTTAATAAACCCCTGGCCTTTTGGCCATGAAGAAAAAGTGCACACTATCTAACCTTTTAACAGTTACAATCAAAGGTTGTTTCAATAACCCCAGGGGCTCCTATCTGATGAGTATGGGCTTGGCACACCCAGGGTCCTGAGCTGGATATCATCATTGTTCTCCTTCTTGGTGATTCCCTTCTACTTCTCTCTCTCTCGGGGTAATTCAGAATTTTTTTTTTTTTTTTTGTCTAGTGCAGCCTAAGCCTCAGGTTTCCTTGCACCCTATGGTTAATAATAACTAAAGATTTATCTCTCTCTCTCTCTCTCTCTCTCTCGCTAAATTAGTTTAAAACTGTTGTAACTGAGTATTAGAGTGCATTAACAAAATGGTGGATAAAGGCTAAAATGAGACAGGTGGTGTTTTTGTTTTGAATAATCAAGTTTCTGTTCTGTTCTACACCAAATTGTCATGTTTTATTTTATATAATCGTTTGTGTTCATTATCTTGACATTTCCAACTTATTTTATTGTTTGAAATTGCCTAAAACATATCTATATATTCGTTGCTAAATTATTTTACTAACTTTTAAATATGATGCTTGATAAATTATAATTTTATTGTTTGAATTTTTGAATTCATTCTTACAATTTTCATAAATTAACTCAATTTATGTATACCAGATATCTTTATCTTGTTCAAGTTATCTTTATTCAAAAATGAAATTAGCATATAAAATTAGGATATTATAAATCTTACTGTTAAAAAATTATATTTTTTAAGTAAATCTGGATATTGAGCTTTATCAGTTTCATTGCTTTATTTTGTATTTTTCTAGACATTTACCACATGCATTTCCCTTAGTGCCATAGCAACCAATGGTATAGTGCCAGGTAAGATTGCATTACTGGGTAAAGCCTTAAAGTTTATCTTTCATGTAAATTTTAAGGGTTTGATTTCATCAATGTCTGAATTTGATGATCAGATTGAGACATTATTGGTATATAAGTAAATCTATTTCAGTAGAAAAATTTGATATTACATTAATGTTAAATTGATTTGTAATTTTTATGCAGATCAGGCTTCTTCGTGCTACTAGTAAAATAATATATTTCTTAGTTTTTTAAATTGTTTCATTTTTTAGTTTTAATTTAATTTTTTTTTCTTGTATCTAAATAAATCTAAATTTATAAATAAAATTTAGTGCAGTTTATAAAATGCAGAAATTTGAGGAATAATTATTGAGCCAAACTGTTATGCACAATGCCTGTTCTATGAGGGAGGAGTCTGACCATGTATCAGATTGCAATTTTTATCAAGACAAATGCTGATGACTTTCTAGTACATAATTCAGAGTCATTATTAGTATCAGTAAAATTTGTTGGAAGATTGGTAATTCAGATTATCATCAAGAGACGTTACTAATGGTTTCATTAATTTTTTGATATCATAATATTTATGCAACAAAAATTGTTTATTTCTAAATTAACACTGTTATAAGGCCTATCTATCAGACTGTGTTGTGGACTGTACTTTTTCTTTTCAATTTCTTTTTTTCTTTTTTGAGCTTTGGTACAAAGTACATGTAATGTTGATTTAATATAAAACACTCTGGAGAGTCTCCATGACCTGTGCAAGCAAATCATTGTGCAATTGAAAGAGTCTCTGTTAGAAATTGTCATGTTATCCTTGAAGGGGCAGCTAAAGTGATGGATATCTATTTGTTCAGCACAAACTTGGTTTATGAACAGCTGCACTTTTGAAAAGTATGTGCATGATGCTTGACACTAGAACTGGAGAAATTGTGAGTTGATACAGGTTTCTGTTTCTCTTGTACTTTGTATGATGTTAATGGGAATAAGAGACCTTATTCACTGATGAATCTTAGATTCACTATACAGAGTGATTCACTACCAGTGTGACAAACTTACAGGAGGTGTAGGGGGCACAAAAACAAATCGGAATCACATAGCATTGCAGGGTCTGAAATGCCTTCGTCATGCGGTAGAGGACGTTGAACGGGAGGTCGCGTGAACAGCGATCCCGCTGGAAGTCAGCATTTGCGAACCGGTTCCCAAGGCAGTAGGATGGATGAGTATTCAAACATTGAACTGACCGACATGCACCTCGTGTATGGAGCTGCGGACTGTAATGGGCGCGCCGCTCTGTGCTTGTACCAGGAACGTTTCCCGCACAGGCGTGCTCCTCATCATACAATTTTCACACGTGTGCGCAGAAGGTTACGTGAGACTGGTTGTTTCATGAGAGGTACCATGAATCGAGAGCGAATGACGAGGATGCCAGACAATGAGGAGAATGTCCTACGTCTTGCAGAAGGCAATCTGAGTATGAGTACTCGAGCAATAGGCCAACGATTGGGTATTTCCCAATCCACTGTATGGAGGATACTGTCAACAAACCAAATGAGTTCATACCATCTCAATGCATCCAATCATTGGAGCCTGCGGATTATCCACTCCGGAGGACTTTTGCTACTTGGTTTCTCTTCAACAGAAACGGTTCGCAAATGGGGATCGCTGTTCACGCGACCTCCCGTTCAACGTCCTCTACAGCATGGCGAAGGCATTTCGGACCCTGCAATGCTATGTAATTCCAATTCGTCTTTGTGCCCCCTACACCTCCTGCAAGTTTGTCGCACTGGTAGTGAATCACCCTGTATATACCATAAAGCAACAGCAGAAGTAGTGATACTGTATGAAACTTTTATACAAAAAAAATTTTGCACTCAAGCATCACAGACAGAGGAGGAGAAACAAGAGTAACACACCGTATGCTTATCAATAAACTAAAATCAGCACTTTGGTACAAACATTGATGTTTGTTAGGGTGATATACCTGGTACATGACAGTGCTTGCTTGCATGCTGCTATTGCTGTCCTTTTTTGGAGATGATACGAGAGGTTCATTTAAATTCCTTGTGTCATCTCTAAAATTTGTACCAAGAGATTCAAAATTCAGTTGATGAATCTCTTGTACCAAATAATTTTTTGCCTTTTCTTTCCAAGAAGCGAACATCCACTGAGTGCCATTTCTTGTCAGATGAAGAGATCAAGGTCAAAATAAATTCTTTTCTTAAGAAATAATCTCATTAGTGCCAAAGGAAATAGATCTTACTTAGGAACAAAATTGAAAAATATTGCTTATTGTTTGGTCGAAAAATTTTTATACAGCTTTTGTGGTTTTCATTTGAATCACTCTTGTATAAGTATGATAAATTTTAAGTGCACTTACTTATATTTTTAAAGTTAATTTTGAAATTCAATTTAAAAAATGGGAAAATTTAAATTTATACTAAATTTTGAATAATGCTGTAAAATTCTTTACTGAAATTATAGTGCCATTTTAACTACCAGAATTAAAACTTCTTTTTATATTTCAGCTGGTGGATCATACTTTATGATTTCCAGATCACTAGGACCAGAGTTTGGAGGAGCAGTAGGAATCATGTTTTATATAGCAACTACTTTGGCAGGGGCAATGTATCTAGTAGGAGCAGTTGAAATATTCTTGGTAAGGAAAATTTCATATTTCTGAATCAAGAAAAGAGTTAGCTATCTAATATGAATTAATTGATTGTGTTGCATGATTTAAAATGTATAAAATTTAATGTTGTGCATGTGATATTTTTTCACTCATTTAGCATCTTGTAATATAATGGCTATTTTGAAGGTCTAGATTAACAGCTTTCATTTTAGCGGAAGAAAATGAATAGTGTGTTAAATCATCTGGCTTTCAGAATTAAGAAACAGATGAAATTTTTAATATGGAATGAGATTTCAATAATGTTGGCAGCTATAGAATATAGTTAAAGAAGAACTGGACAAAATATTGGATGGAGTTAGCTGGACAGGTGATGCATGAAGTTCTTTTTTTTGGCTGATGATGTTCCTGTAGACTGTACCCAATGATGTTGTAGTGGAAGATATAGAAGCTGACAGTTTCGGTAATTTGCTCCAGTCTTACAGCAAAGAATTGTCCAATGAGGATTTAACTGCAGGAACAGTTAAATCCTCATTGGAAAACAAGGGGAGAAAGAAGAGGACAAGGTCTTCTGTCTTGAATTCCTCCAGATGGTGAAGTGGGACTGAATATGATCCATAAAACAGACTGAAACAGAGCATTTAGCATTAGTAGAGGCATATGATGTACGAAAGCAAGCTTATACAGCATCAGTCAAAAACAAACCAAAAAATATATATATATTCCAATTTCACTCATTTTTGGATGTTTAAAGCATTTAAATACCATTCTGAAGTTATCTTTTAAGAAATCTCTAATACCAGAATTCAAGGAAATGCTGAGGAAGGCATTAGAAGAAATTAAATGAAATTAATTTCTTCTGATATCCATGGTCGAACGCAACCATGGATATCAGACGAGTGCCTCGACCTCCTGGACAAACGGAAACAGGCAAAGTTGGTCGACTTTGAACGGTACCGCCAGCTAAACCGAGAAGTCCGACAAAGAATGACAGCAGAAAGGGAAGCATACTGGAACCAAGTGGCAGACGATCTTGAAGTGGCGGCATCCAAAAAAGAGTACCGCACCCTCAGATGTCTGAGTGGAAAGACCAAATTGACTAGTGACAACATCAAGAATGCTGATGGGACCTTCGTGCGATCACCATCCGAACGCCTGCAACGGTGGAGTGAATTCTTCAAAGCTTTGTATAATCACGACCCACCTCAGGGACCGCCAGCAACAGCACTCTCGATCGACCCCCCTGAGGTCTCCATGGTCGATGTTGAGCCTACAGTAGAAGAAGTGAAAGCAGCCATACAATCCCTGAAGCATGGCAGGGCACCAGGAGTGGACCAAGTCACCACAGAAGCGATCAAAGCCGGGGGAGATGTACTGCTTCGCCGACTACACTCACTCCTCAGAACCATCTGGTGCACTGAACAAATTCCGTTAACATGGAGGAAAGCCATTATCGTACCGATCCACAAGAAAGGTGATAACCGGGACTGCAAGAACTACCGTGGCATCAGCCTCCTTTCCATCATCGGAAAGGTCTTTATGAAGATCATCCAGTCAAGACTGCAAAAACATCGCGAGCAAACCAGTCGAGAAGAACAGGCAGGATTTAGACCCGGGCGAGGATGCTGTGATCAAATCTTTGCCATTCGTCAGCTGATGGAGGAGAGGATCCGGTGTGGACAGCGAACCGTCATTGTTTTCATTGACTTTAAGTCTGCTTTCGACTGTGTCCACCGGCCTGCCTTATGGAAACTACTAGAGGTTGAACATGTACCTCGAAAAGTCATCACACTCCTCCAAACTGCATACAACGGTTTAACCAGCCAGGTGCGCATCCAGAACGATTTATCAGAGGAATTTACCATCCAAACTGGAGTCCGCCAAGGGGATGTAGCCTCCCCATTGCTTTTCAACATCGTGGTTGACGCCATTATGAGGCAAGCATTCAGAAACAGACAGGGCATACAATATGACAAGGATCACTATGTGACTGACCTGATGTTTGCTGATGATAGTGCTATCCTTGCCGGTAACGACGCTGAAGCCACGGACATCCTCTACGACATTGCCCGCATTGCCCGGCCATACGGTTTGAAGATCAATGCTGGTAAGACAAAGGCCCTGACAACAGATGGGTCGCAAGCCACCATCTATCTCGAAGGCGTCCAGATCGAGCAAGTGCAGGACTTTAAATACCTTGGGTCGCTGGTCCAGGAGAAGAAAGTTGCATCCACCATGGAAATCCACAGCAGAATTGGACAGGCGGCCACTGCGTTCGCCTCGCTCAAATGGTGTCTGTGGAAGAGGACCAACATTTCCACAAAGACTAAAATCCGACTCTTCCGGACTTTGATCATGCCCATTCTTCTTTACGGATCGGAAACATGGATTTGTCTCAAGTTAGATTTGAACAAACTTGAGGTATTCCAAATGCGATGCCTGCGGCAGATCTTGGGCATCTCTCTTCGTGACCGCATCACTAATGATACCATCCGCGCCAGATGCCAACAGCAACCAACCATTGCCGACCAAATCCAGAAGCGAAGGCTCAGATGGTTTGGCCACGTATGTAGAATGGGCACGAACAGAATACCATCCACACTCCTTTGGAGACAACGACCCACCCATTGGAGCATCCAACGGACCGCGCCTAGGAAAACGTGGGCCAAGCAAGTGGAAGATGACTTAAAGAGCCGACGTCTCGACCTTAACCAGGCCAGGACTGAAGCCATGGATCGTAAGGTATGGAAGAACATCACAGAGCAAGTCCGAAACCCTGCGGCACCTACAGCAGCATACTGGTTGCGTGGCCAACCGCCTCCCCCAGCTGCCAGCTAAGGACCAAAGAAGAAGAAGAAGAAATGAAATTAAAACGCTACAAATCCATCACATAAGAAATCATTAGATTTCCTAGGCTTTCCGTTCACAATCCAGCATAAATTAAATATTTTCATTTCCATAGCTTCAAACATTCTGCTTTTCTCCTCAACTCACATAGGCTAAGCCTTATGCACTTCAATTAAGTCTCCAGGTAGATGCCTAGTCTCTAGAAATCACAATTTATAGAATCCCAACTTTTTTTGTAAGAATATTTGGTTTAGCCAGCGGGTGGTTGGTTGCTGGAATAGACTTCCATCCCTTGTCGTGGAAGTTGATAGCCTAAATAAGTTTAAGGCTCAGCTGGACAGGTATTTCAAACGAACAGAGGGGTGAAGTGGAAGTGGTTATATTTTATTTATTTATTTATTTATTATTTTTTTTTTGGCTGATGCTGCATAAGCTTGCTTTCTTGCATCAAATGCCTATGCTAATGCTAATATCATTTTGTAGTAGTAGTAATAATAGCAAATGATTCAAGAGAGCAAGCTTACATAGCATCAACCAACAAAAAACCAGTTATTATTACTACTTAGCCACATGGTGCAAGGAAGCCTAAGGCTTATGCTGCACCAGCCAAAAAAAAAATTCCTGAGCTACCCTGAGAGAAAGAGAGAAGTAGAAGGGAATCACGAAGAAAGAGAAGAATAATGATATCCAACTCGGGACCCTGGGTGTGCCAAGCCCATAAATTTATTCAACCCATCTACTTTTTCCACAACAGATGGAAGCTTGTTCCAACAATCAATTACCTGCTGGCTGAAGGCAAACTTCTACACATCTATAAACCTGTATGCAGTATTGCAGATGTGACCTAACCACTGTTATATCTTATGCAGTGGGGTAATCATC
Organism: Mastigoproctus giganteus; assembly: GCF_048544385.1. Taxonomy (NCBI): domain Eukaryota; kingdom Metazoa; phylum Arthropoda; class Arachnida; order Uropygi; family Thelyphonidae; genus Mastigoproctus; species Mastigoproctus giganteus. Next base: position 3,112,713 of record NC_143584.1, read on the forward strand.
TTTTTGTCGCTGCTGTTCCTGTATATCATCAAAAGAATTTCATGAACTGTTTTAGCAGTCTGTTTGCACTGTCTTAGAGAATTTTGATTATCAGACTGGAATTTTATCCCATCTTTTTTTCCTTATCAATTAGTAGTTGATAAGGAAAAAAAGACTTGGAGTAGTTGTTATTAATACTAATAACATTTATTAATAGCATTAGCATTAGTAGAGGCATTATATGCAAGAAAGCAAGCTTATGCAGCATCAGCCAAAAAAAAAAAAAAAAAAAAAAAAAAAAACCACTTCCACTTCACCCCTCTGTTCGTTCAAAATACCTGTCCAGCTGAGCCTTAAACTTATTTAAGCTATCAACCTCCACCACAAGGGATGGAAGTCTGTTCCACCAACCAACCACCCGCTGGCTAAAGGCAAATTTCCGCACGTCTATCCTACATCTGTCTTTCCTCAATTTGAATTTATGCCCTCTCAGGTGATTATTCTGAGCTAGAGGAAGAATCCCATCAGCATTGAGCATGCTCAAACCATTCAAGGCTTTATACACTTCTATCAGATCACCTCGCTGGTGCCTAGTCTCCAGACACTGTAATTTGCAAAACTTAAGCCTTTCTTCGTAAGAGCACCCCTTTGTTCCATTCAATCTTGTTGCCCTTCTCTGTACTCGTTCCAGCAGCTCTACATCCTTCTTGAAATGAGGCCTCCAGACCTGTATACAGTACTCTAGGTGTGGCCTGACCATTGCCTTATACAAGGGAATAATCACCTCCTTATCCCTGCTGGAAAAATTCCTGTATATCATTGACAATACTCCATGAGCTACTCTTGCAGCCCGTCTGCACTGCTCAGAGAACTTCATATCTGCCTGCACAACCACCCCCAAGTCCCTTTCATTCTCTACCACTGTCAGTGTAGTACCACAGAGTTGATACGTTGCTCTGGGGTTGCTGTTTCCCATGTGTAGTACTTTACATATGTCAATGTTAAACTTCATTTGCCACCTCTCAGCCCATCTGCTCAATCTTTCCAGATCCAGTTGCAGCAGCATAGTGTCAGTAGTGTCCTTGACAACCCTGCCAACCTTTGTATTGTCTGCAAACTTGGACATTAAGCTTGATATACCATCATCAATATCATTTATAAATACAGAAAACAATAATGGACCCAACACTGAGCCATGAGGGACTCCACTAATAACATCAGTCCACGATGAGCAGTGTCCATTGATTACCACTCTCTGTCTTCTCCCCCTCAACCACCCCTTTATCCATAGCAGCAATTTGCCTCCAATGTCACACTGCTCCAATTTGTGTAGCAGTCTTCTATGTGCAACAGTATCAAAAGCCTTTCTAAGATCCAAGTATATAATATCAAAGTTATTCCCTGCATCCAGTTCTTTTGTGACTGCATCATAGTATCCAATCAAGTTGGTCAGGCAAGACTTCCCCTTAACAAAACCATGATGTGTCTGAGCTATAACTGAAGTCTTGTCTAAATGATCCTGCAGTGCTCCTTTAACCAGTGCCTCCATTAATTTTCCTGGAACAGAAGTTAAGCTCACAGGTCTATAATTACTTGTGTCAGCCTTTGATCCTCCTTTGTGAATTGGGGTCACATTTGCACATTTCCAGTCTATGGGTACCTCCCCTGAGTCCAAGGAAGCTCTCATAATTATGGCTAATTGTTTGCTTACTTCCTTTGCTGCCTCCTTTAATATAACTGGATAGATCCCATCCACCCCGGGTGCCTTTCTTGTGTTTATCTTCAACAATTTCTCCTCCACTTTACTTCCAGTTATTTCAAGATTCTGTAGGTTACTGCTAGAGTTGAATACACCTCTGGCATTCCCCTCGCTGAATAACTCCTCATGTGTGAATGTCGATGCAAAATATTCATTTAGTTTGTTAGCTACCTGAGCAGGATCATCAACAGTTGACCCATCAATATCAAGTGGACCAATATGATTCATCCCCTTCCTTCTAGAGTTTACATAAGTAAAGAACTCTTTGCTGTTTTTCTTTGCATCCCTTGCCAAGGATTTCTCGTAATCTGCCTTTGCCTGCCTAACCTCCTTTGTAACTTGGTTGCATATCAACTTGTATCTATCATAGGCTTCTGTGTCATGTGTTAATTTGTAAGTATCCCATGCATTTTTCTTCTCTGCCATATGCCTCATTAGTTCATCTGACATAATAAATGTTATTAGTATTATTAATAAGGAGAAATAAGGAATGGACTTTTTCTGCATTAGCCAAAAAATAATAAATAAATAAGTTAATTAATTAAATAATAATAAATAAAAATAATAATAAAATAAAACAGAATATTCATACTACTCCCATTCTGACAAGATAACCATTTAATTTTACTTTGAATTTATATAGACTTACTGCCTCTGCCACATTTGGAGGCAACTTTTTCCAGTGTTGGATAGCCCTCTGCACACAGATGAACTTTATAAGATTCAGTCTTCTGTTATTCTATGGTATTTTATATTTTTTGCCCCCCCCCCCCACTGGATTGTGAGGGAGAACAGACCTTCTTTATTCAATTTACTCACCCCCTTCAGCAACTTATAAATCCCAATTAGATCTATCCTTAGATTGTCTAGTTGTCTTATTTTTTCAGCCCACATCTCTTAAGCCACTCTTTGTATATGTATCGATTTGCATGCCTCTCTAGGCTGATTTCCCCTTTTTTGAACTCTCTCTCTCTGGAAATTCTATATATTTTTTTTAGGTGCAGTCTCCAGACCAAATATTTAAAATGCAGTCTAACCATCATTCTGTATAAAGGAATAATGATGTCCTTATCCCTGCTAGAAAAAGTTCTCTAAATCGTGGGCAGGATACTATATCATAAATAGTCTCTACTTTTTTAGAGGGTGGGAAAGGAGATTGAGCGTATGATATGGTTGTTTTTTTTTTCTTTTTTAATTAAAGATTGATTGATTGAAAGCATAAAGTAGCAAATGTTTGGTTGCTGGATAGTATAACAGAAGTTTGTGGGGGAGAGTAGCGGGAAATGATGCAAGAAAGCAAGCTTATATGACATCTGCCAATAAAAAAAAAAAAAGAGCACTTTCCCTGTCTCCTCGAACAGTTTGTCTAGTTCTTCCTTGAATTTATTCAAAACTACCTGCTTCTACAACACCAGATGGAAGTTTCAATAGTAAACTACCATTTGGCTGAGGAAAAATTTGCATATATCTTTCCTGCAACCATCACTTCTCAATTGAATTTATGCCCCCTCAGGTGGATAGTCTGAGCAAGGGGAAGGATTCCAACAGCATTGAGCTTACTCAATCTATTCAAAGCCTTAAACACCTCAATCAGAAAAAAATTGCAGGTGCCTAGTCTGGAGACTAGGCACCTGCAATTGCAATTTGCAGAACTGAAGTCTTTCCTGATAAGAGTGCCCTTCTGTTCCCCTCACTAATCTCATTGCTCTTCTCTGTACCTGCTCCAACAGATTCACATCCTTCCGCAAATGAGGCTTCCAGACCTGTATGCAGTACTCAAGATGTGACCCGACCATTGACACATGTATTGGGCTAACCACCTCCTTATCCCTATTGGAAAAATATCCGTGTATTGTTGACAAGATCCCATGAGTTCTCCATTGCCTTGAGAACTAAGTGTCTGACCTGAAAATTACCTGCAGGATTTTTTCCATCTCCACTACCCTGAGTGCAATACCACACAGTTGGCACATTAAACTGGAATGATTGCTGCCCATATGACGTACCTTGCATTTGTCTAGATTTAGTTTATCTAGATCTTGTTGCAGTAGCATACCCTGATTGCTGTCATTAACCACCTTGCCAACTTTTGTATCATCTGAGAACTTAACATTAGACCTAATATGCCTTCATTAATACATACTGAAACAACAATGGTTCTTAGGAAATCCACTAATAGCATTTGTCCAGGAAGAGCAGTACTCATTGATAACTTTTTTGTCTTTATCCACTCAGCAGCCATCCTTTTATCCTTGCCCTTGCCTTGCTTAACACTTTACGTGAAGATTCTTAATATATGATGAATCGCTGCTGAAAACCTAACATTCAGAAAAGTCTATCATGTTGGTTTAGAGCAGTGGTGCACATACTGTGAGGCTGTGTGATTTATCCCTCAGTTCTCTGGGGATCGCAGGATAAATTAAAGGGGTCATAACAATTTTTAAATAAAATTATTTTTTCTGAACAGACCTTACTACTTGAACAAAGTCTGAGATACGAATGAACTCTACTGCCACTCTTTATTTGTTAGGGTTTGACACAGGTGGGATTCTTACTTATTGTCCACATCAGGGATACACCTTAATTTGCTCACTGGCTATGGACATAGAAAGCAGCTGAGTGCAGTATTCAATTTCTCAGTATCTGTTAATAGTTCTCAGTACTACTCAATTGCTGAGTAGTACTGACAAGTACTACTCAGCAATTACTGAACGGGAATCCCTTTAATTCATGCTTCCTACAGATTCTCAAATTGTGCATATTGCCTAAAGGTCAGAGGTGCGAATATGCGGTGGCAGTAAATATATGTTATATAGCAAGTCTGTTTCATGAATGCTTTATTCTGCTTAGAAATTCTGTGCTTTCATGTTAACTTGGATGCGTTTTTCATTCTTCTGCTACTTTACTTTTTATTTTGCTCATTTCATTGTTATTATTGTTGATTTTAACAAGAAATATATATATATATATATATATATATATCAGAACAAAATGGCTGAGGAGTGACGGAATAACGTTGCTACAGATACTTCAGAAGCTAATAAGGTAAGAAATATATCATGTGAAAATTTGAACACTAATGTTATTTCAAGTTTAGGGCAACCACCAATTTCTTGTAGAGAGCCATCATATTCCAATTCAAAAGGAATGAAAAAGAATAGAAAATACCAAGATTTTTGTAGTATAGCTTCACTTAGAGTGTTGATGATGCGCAACATCCTGTGTGTGTGTGTGTGTGTGTAATATGTTATGAAAAACTGACTGACGAAAGCATGAAACTTATTAAATTAAAAAGACACCAGAAAACATCCATCCATTAAAAAACATCCAGAGCTAATGAAAATAAAACAAAACAAAAACTGAATCCTTTTTCAAAAGACACGCCAACACCATACAAGTTCTGAAATATTTCATGAAGAAACACATGGCAGTTCCTTGTAAAGCTCTAAAAGCATCGTTGGAAGTTTCATATTTAATAGGAAAAAATTTTAAATCACATACTATTACTGAATCTCTTGTTCTCCCTGCTGCAATAAAAATTATGTCAATTTATGCATGGCAAAGTACAGCAACAAATTAAAAACCATTCTTCTGTCCAGAGACACAGTCATGTGGCATATTACAGTAATCGTGGACAACATAAAATTCAATTTATTAAATTGATTTAGAGAAAGTCCAATTTTTGCAATACAGTTAGATGAATCCACAGATATTTCAAACCTCGCTCAACTTATTATATATGTCAGATACTGCTATGAGGGAGATATTTTGGAGGATTTCTATTTTGCAAACTTTGGAAGGAAGAATGGCGGGCGAGAAATTTTTGATGTAAATATTTTCTTTCAAACAAATAATCTAACGTGGAACAATTGTAATTGCAATTTGTAATGCTGATGCAGCTGCATTAACAGGAGAAAATAAAGGATTAAAAGGCAAAGTAAAGAAAATTGGTCCAAAAATAGTTTTTAATCACTGCATTATACGTAGAGAAACATTAGTATCGAAGGAAATGTGCAAAATGATTTGCACAAGTTTTGTGCAAATGAAAGTGAGGTGGTTGTCCAGTGGTAAAGTTTTGCAATGTCTTTTTCACCTCAAACATGAAATTTTATTTTTTTTATGAGATAAAAATCAGAACCTTGCTCAATTGTTTACAAATAAAAAATGGCTTGGAAAATTAGTTACCTTGTTGATATACTTGAAGAACTTAATTAAAGTTCTTCAAATGATTTAAATTTAAGTCTTCAAGGACAGGGAACAAATATATTAATACTCAGTGATAAAATAGAAGCTTTCAAAAAGAAGCTTAACCTTTGGAAAACTGAATTTGAGTGTAATAATACTGAAATGGTCCCATATTTTTCTAATTTTGTTAATAGCAATAATATTGACATTTTACAATTTAGGGATATCATTGCCACCCACCTTAACAATGATAATTAAGAATTTTTCTAAATGATTTAATGTATCTCCAGAAAAAAAAGTTGTATTCGATTCATGATCCCATTGCTTTTGAAATTTCTTCATGCCCAGAAATTACCATTCAGCAAAAGGAAGATCATGTCACCTGTCATTTGACGAAGCATTATGTGCTCATTTCAAGACTAAAACTTGTGAAAAATTGTCTTTCTCTTCAAGATTGACTATCCAGAATTATTACAAATGGCAATACAAGCATTGGTACCTTTCGGTTCTACATATTTATGGGAAGTTTGTTTCTCAAAATTAACAGTTATAAAAACAAAACATCTTACCAGACTTGATCCAGAAGATAACATTAGATTAGCAATTTCAAATATTGTGCCAAATATGGACCATATATTATCGTTATCCTGGCTTATCCTTCTCATTAATTGTTCTGTTTTGTAATTGTTCATTTTTTATTGTTTTCTAATCTTAATTGAAGAATAAGAAAAAAAATATTTAATATGAAGAAAATTTTTAATATTTTAATGTGTCAATTAAAAAGGAAACAATTTTTTTATTCCTTTCTCAGTACTTGAATAAAATTTTCTACTACATAATTTATAAGATGCCATTTTTCTTCTCTAAAAATCTGGTCATCCTACTTCGGGGTTTATATTGAGGGGTTGTGTCTATTTTTTATTTAATAAAGGGTGTCGCGAGCGAAATAAGTTTGCCCACCACTGGTTTAGAGAATATTTGTCTAGTAGATTGATTTTTAAACTGGGCAAGCTGATTATAAGTGAATATTTAAATATATAAGTAGATTAAGTTAATAGCATACTTTTCCAGATTTGTAATAAGATTGTCTTATTTTGTTTTTTTAAACCAGAACTATATTGCACCTCAACTTTCATTATATGGTGATTTTCGTGAGGATCAAGAAATCATGTATCATAACTTCCGAACCTATGGCACTATTCTTCTTATACTAGTTGGAATCATGGTGTTTATTGGAGTGGCATTTGTGAGCAAGCTAGCACCTGTGGCCCTTTTCTGTGTCATTGTTTCTATTATCTGTGTGTACATTGGAGTATTTGTTAACACGTATGGAAATGAAAAATTAACGTAAGTGAACATCCCTAATTTTTACCTTGTCTTTTATTATAATATGTAATGACTGTCTCTGTCTGTCTGTTTCTCTCTCTGTCTGTTTCTCTCTCTGTCTCTCTCTCTCTCTCTCTCTCTTTTCATATCCTACCAGGAGGGGAGGGGGGGAAGAGAGATTTGAGAAATAAATTCAGAAATAGATTTTGCAGTATAGTTTTTTTAATTAGTGAAATTTTGTATTTGTTAGATTAAGCTAACACATCAGAGTGGGTCATAATGGTGCAGTCAAAAACTCACCAAGGAATTAAAGAAATCTGTCAGTTATGTACGCAACTTCATTAAAAAAAAAAAAAAAAAAAACTTATTAATTATATATACAAATATGTGGTTAGGTTTAAATTCTTATTGCAGTCTCAAAATTTTCAGATGAAAAGCCTGGCTGAAGATACTTGCAAACTGATTTGTTCACTTAGAAATGGTAATGTTCCAAGTTTCAAGAAATTTGTGATCAGTTTTTTTTTTTTTTTTTTGTCTTGAATAAAAACACAACAAATAACTCAGACTGAGTGAATATTGACTAAGTTAAGTTATTCATGTCTTATAGAACTTTAAACTCCCATATTATTTTAGACAGCATACATGATTCTTCAGTCTTATTTTCAGTCTTATTACAAAAGTAATGGAATTCATTCATTTTTCTCTCACAAATGAAGAAAATGTAATTTGACCACTGATAATGGAAAAAATATAAAATGTAGGTGGGTCCTCTTACAAAATATAAATATATATTATATTTAAAAGCAGAAAAATTAATATCAAATTATAGGAAAATGTTATCTTAAAATAAAAAAGTCAAGAAATAATAAAGGTACATAATCAAAAATATGAACTGTACAACTTTTTTTTCTTACATTACTGTATTTCATGATTGTTCTGATATTGCAGTAATAAATTGATAAGCTTATGTTGTAGATTCTTAAATCAACAGAAATTAATTTTTTAAAAATTATCATGGTAAATAGGAAACAAACTCAGAACAGACCTCAACAAAAGTATGGGGAATTTATATGGATAAACTACAGTCTCACTCTCCTGTCCCATTTCTGCTCAGTTGGATCAGATGTGGTCTTCTCTTTGTTAATTCCCTCTCTATTACTTATCTTTCTCTCCCATGTCTTATTAGCATTAGTAGAGGCATATGATGCAAGAAAGCAAGCTTATGCAGCATCAGCCAAAAAAAAAAAAAAAAAAAAAAAAAAAACCGCTCCCATTTTACGCTCCATTCATCCCAAATACCTGTCCAGCTGAGCCTTAAACTTATTTAGGCTATCAACTTCCACGACAAGGGATGGAAGTCTGTTCCACCAACCAACCACCCGCTGGCTAAAGGCAAATTTCTGCACGTCTATCCTAAATCTGTCTTTCCTCAATTTGAATTTGTGCCCTCTCAGGTGATTATTCTGAGCAAGAGGAAGAATCCCATAAGCACTGAGCATGTTCAAACCATTCAAGGCTTTATACACCTCAATCAGATCACCTTGCAGGTGCCTAGTCTCCAGACACTGTAATCTGCAAAACATAAGCCTTTCTTTGTAAGAGCAACCCTTCGTTCCATTCACTAATCTTGTTGCCCTTCTCTGTACTCGTTCCAACAGCTCTATACCCTTCTTAAAATGAGGCCTCCAGACCTGTATGCAGTACTCAAGGTGTGGCCTGACCATTGCCTTATACAAGAGGATAATCACTTCCTTATCCCTGCTAGAAAAATTCCTGTATATCATTGACAAGGCACCATGAGCTACTCTTGCAGACCATCTGCACTGCCCAGAAAACTTCATATCTACCTGCACAATTACCCCCAGGTCCTTTTCATTCTCTACCCCTGTCAGTGTAGTACCACAGAGTTGATACGTTACTCTGGGGTTACTGCTTTCCATATGTAGTACTTTACATTTGTCAATGTTAAACTTCATTTGCCACCTCTCAGCTCATCTGCTCAACTCTTTTAGATCCTGTTGCAGCAGCCTACTGTCATTAGTGTCATTAACAACTCTGCCAACCTTCGTATCGTCTGCAAACTTGGACATTAAGTCTGATATACCATCATTAATATCATTTATAAATACAGAAAACAACAATGGACCCAACACTGAACCCTGGGGGACTCCATTAATAACATTAGTCCACAATAAACTGTGTCCATTGATTACCACTCTCTGTCTTCTCCCACTCAACCATCCATTTATCCATAGCAGCAATTTGCCTTCAATGCGACACTGCTCAAATTTGTGCAGCAGTCTTCCACGTGCAACAGTTGTACAGTTTTCTCTAGAAGATAATATCCTTTGTTCTCTGTCCATCTTTTGGGTTTTCCTGCACTCCAATCTATGAGAATGGCGTCTCTTTGATTAACTCAAATCCAACAATTAAATTACATTGTAGTTTCACTTTCCACCTGATTTTTATAACTCATCTCCACAACTCCTACTAACACCATGGAAATATTTGGAATAAAGGCAATAAATTATTTAAAATTGGGCAGTTTTTAATGTATTCATTATCTCTTGATAGTATAGTAGTTATAAGAAGAAAAGAAATCATATGTAAATTTTAAATTAAACCAGGATTTTAATTATTTTTTTATAAATTTACATTAAACCAGGATTAAAAATCATAACAGCTAGTAGATATATAGATATATTCATAAGCATATAAATGTGCATAGAGCTATCCTGGGGAATATCCTTTAAGCATATATGGCAAAATATATTTTTAAAAGTTGTAAAATAAGTTTTTTCAATATACACTTTTATTTATTTTTTTTTTAATTAAAAATTTTAAAGAATTTGATTGCCAGATTTGCTTCTGCCACTTTACTGCTTTTATTGAATTTCTATAACCAAGCATATAACATAGGTGAATCACATCTCAAATAAAAGTCAAAATAAATCTGCAAATTTTATTTTATTTTTTATTTTTATTTTTTTTTTATTAATAACAAGATACACAACAGGTAACCATTAACAGTGTATCTGAGATCAGAACAATGAACACAATAACAATGATAACAGACCCAAGGAAGATAAACATTGATATAGATTCAAACATTAAAATCATATGTACAAAAGAGAATTGCATTAAGTTAAGTTACTGGTAAAACAAGTAATAAGTAATCAGTTAGAGAATAGAAAAATAATAAAACACATAATACTAATAAACTATTAGTATTATGTATACTAGTAAACATAATAATAATAAACTTCAATTAAACTTTGCAGTTTAATTGAAGAGGCAAACTTGTGGATGGCGTTCATCAGTGACTGGGAGTTGTCAAAGAAGTCAATGAGAGAGTCATTTGCTGATTCTGTTCAGTGGACTGAACTTCATAAAGTCTGTGGTGGCAGAGTCAAGGCGAAATGGTGTAAGGTTTCTGACTTATTTACAAGGAGCATTTAAGTTGATTTTGCTAAGGATGTCAGATGCTTCATAAGTTCCAGTGATTACTTTGGCTGGAAGGGTGATGTCAGCAGTAACTCGTCTAGTGCACAGAGGCTTCAGATGAAAGTAATCACACAGCGATTCATAATACACTGAGTGATAGAATAAAGGATTATGGTACGTAAGGTAATGGACAAAATTTTTTTGGACTGCTTCAATTTTGTTAATTAAAGTCTTTGTGTGAGGATTCCAGATGGGTGAACTGAATTCAAGGATTGGCAGAACAATAGTTTTATAAAGGATAACCGCATATCTGTAGTTTTTGAACTTGTAAGTGTTTAATTTGATTAATCCCAGTGTTTTGAATCTTTGCTGGTGATTTTAAGGACATGGGCATCGAATTTAGCACTGCTGGAGAAGAGAATCCCCAAGTCGTTAACTTGGTCACACCTTTCGATGATTACAGAGTTAATAGTGTCCTCCGTATTTATTAGTTGTGGAGATCAGCAGGATAAGAAAGAGATTACTTTGCATTTCAAGGGGTTAGCAGACAAGCCATTCAGAGATAGCCACAGAGAGAGAGTTTATTGAGAGCACATTGAAGCTGTTGAGAATCGGTAATCTCCTTCACTGCTGAGTAGATCTTAAGATCATCTGCATAGAGAGCAACTTGAACATTGGAGGTGTAGATGAAAGAAGGAAGATCGTTTACGAAAACAATGAAAAGAAGAGGACCTAAGGGGGAGCCTTGTGATAATCTACTTAGTGGTATAAAACAGTCTGAGTTCACTTGATTGATGATAACGCTCAAGGAACAATGCATAATATAGCTGCGTAGCCATGAGAGCAAAGGGTCACGGATACCATATAGTTTAAGTTTATCCAGAAATTGTTTGTGCGGGACTTTATCAAATGCCTTAGATATATCTGTGTAGAATGCATCAACTTGAAGGTGGTTATCAAGAACTTCAGAGGTGTATTGCCAGAAAGAAAGCAAATTTGTGACTACAGACTTGCCACTGCAGAAACCATGTTGATTCTGATCAATGAAAGGCCTGAAGAATTCAAAGAGATGTTTGTGTACTGCTGTGTCGAAGAGTTTAGTCAGGCTGTTTTGCAAGGATATGGGTCTGTAATCAGTTATATCATTTTTATCACCTTTTTTGAAAATAGGAACTATATTGACCTGCTTAAAGTGCTTAGGATACTTCCCCTGCCCGAGAGACAAGTTAAAGATCTGTAGTATGAGGGGTTTTCAGGTAGCAACAGTCATTTTCCAAAATAGGCCTGGAATGTCATCTGGATCTCTAATATAGTCATTTCTCATGCTTTTTAATGCCGAATTTAAATCTTCAGCTGTGATAAAGAGGTTAATGAGGATATCATCTTTAACAGGTGTGAAGTTGGGAAATGAGGCAGGTCTCAATGTATCATTTGTTTGAATTTTGGAAAAATGTTTGGCAAACTCTTGAGCGATACTGAATTCGTCCGATAAAAGAATTCCATCTGCATTATGGAGTTGTAACTTTCTGCTGGTCATATTCTTGTGCTTCATGAAATTCCAGAATGGTTTGATATCTCTGTGAGTAAGCTGACTTCTGAACTGACTCTGTATACATATTGTAAGATTTTAATATGAGCATTTTCACTTCTTTGCAGAGTTGGCTGAATATTTCATAGTATTGACTGTCACCTGATTGCTCATACTTGTTTCTATAGAATTCTTTGGATTTAATTTTATGTATTAGTTCGCTGTTATACCAGTGCGGGTAGGTAGAGCGTGCAGTCAGATAGGATTGAGGAACGATGTCAGATATAACTGAGTGGACACAGTTGATCAAGTTATTGGTGAGCACATCAGTGTCATCCATAGCATCAAAGAGCTGCTTGTCTATATTGCTGAGAGCTAGGTTGAGCAGAGGCCAGTCAGCCATTCTGAAATTGAATCGTGGAGAACGGGAGCTGCATTTGAAGTTATCAGAAGTCACAGTGATGTCAAAAGTAATTGGTGAATGATCCGAGTGAAATATAGGGTTGTCTTTGTGAACCTCCTATATGAGTAGAGGAGATTATTAGGTCAAGGTAGGCATTTTCTCTGGTTGGAAAATTGCAAACTTATTCAAGACCATAGCTGTGAAGCATATTAAAAAGAGCCCTAGTCTGCAGTGATGGAGAAGAAGATCCTAAATTGGCCATTTGACAGTTAAAGTCACCCAAAACCATTGCTATGTAGCAGATTGAATTAGCGGGAAGATAGATTCCAGTGAGCTTTCTAAGTACTGAAGGTCGATATTAGTTAAGGGAGGTGGAAAATAAAGTAATACGATTAAAACTTTTATTACCAAGATGAAGAAGGCAGTATAGTGATTCAATATTTGTGAAATTTGATGCAATTTCACAGAGTATATGGTTAGAATGTATAATAGCTACTCCGCCTCCACGAGATCCTCTGTCTTTTCTATGGATTGTATATTGTCCATCTGTAATCTCCTGATCATCAATATCTATGGAGAGCCAGGTTTCAGTGAGCAGATAAATGTTGTAAATATATGAGCCTTGAATTGCTCTAAAGTGGTTTAGGTTGCTAACTATACTCCTGCAATTTTGAAGGTAAACACTGAACAGCTGAGATCTGGGGATTCTATGACGAGAGGAGAGCGCATTATGTGTAGATAGCAGGACCACTGATTGCTATGCCTGTGGAAAAGAGATTTTGGACTCCCTTGATGGTCTGTCCATGAAGCGTTTTACTAGAGCCCCTGATAAGAGGGATCTTAGATTCAGCACTTTTTCTGTTTGTGATGGAAGGCATGTTGTTATAAAAGATGAGTAGGTGGGATACGGTGTCTTCACAGAACGGACATCCACAACGAAACCATATTCTTCTTTAATTAAATTGATATGATCTTCAGATTTAGTGGCGGGTCCAAGCCTAGAAACAAAAATTCGGTCTTTTGTGGGAATAATTGTGATATTGTACTTTTGTTTGAGTAACTGAGATTTATCTGCATTAGTTACATTCTGTGTTTGATGAATTTTGGCTAGAAGCTTGGAGAAAATATCTTGAGATATAGAGGCTTTAACATTTTCTGAAGGTTTGTTTTGCTTTGATGTATGGTGTGATAATAGAGACTGGCAATCAGAAGCAGGTTTACTCACTGTGGCGGCAGCCATACAGAGAGGTTTGCAGGCCTCATTAGATGTGGCAGCAGTCATTTTTGCATATGTTGCCTTAACTGATGTTGAAGAGGATTTGACTTGGTGACTCTGAGCTTGTAAAATAGATGTACAGACAGAACTAAATTAAGGGGCCCATCAAGCTCTCAGCTGCCCACATCAACGCCACAGCTTGCACTTGATCATCACGCAACACAGCGGCAACCCCCAAGGCAGAATACGCTGATCCCACAGGAACTAGTTGTTGGTGACTCTATTATCAGGGAAACGAAACATGGTATGTAAAAAGGATAGGTGGAACAGGACCAGGGTATGTCTGCCAGGGGCAAAGGTTGATGACGTTGTAGAGCGAATATCATCTTTTAAGGGCACAAAAGGTGATATTGTTATACACGTTGGAACTAATGATATTAAGAGTAGGAGACCGGCAGAATTACTTAACAGGTCACTGTTGAAAAAAAGCCATGAATTAGGGTTGAATTTGAAAGTGTCTGCAATTGTGTCCAGACACTATAGGAGGGAGTATATGATGAGAGCCTTGTCGATCTATTCGGCCGTGGAAAGATTGTGCAAGGTTCAAGGGGTAGAATTTTTTTCAGCCTGGTCTGTACTTGTTAACAGGAGAGACTGCTTCTACAGGGATAGGATACACCTAAATAGAAAGGGTGCAAGAATATTTGCTGATGCTATCGAGGCAGTGTTAGGTGAGTCGGAAAACTGCTAGCTTGGGGGGATACAAGGACTAATAGATTAACAGTAGCCACTGGCAGAGGTGAAAGTGATTCTTGCACTGCTTCTATTGGAATGAGCAGCAGCCTGGAAACAAGATGCAGGGTATTTCAGAGACTGCTGGGAGTCATTGCGGTACAAGTTGTTTGTTACTTGTTTGTTACTTGGTTTTTATGAGCATTAGCAACTAAGGCCATATTGCTCCGGGAATATGCGGTGGTCATTCCCTTGACCTTTCCGCATTCTCTGTATTTGGTGGTGACGGGCTTGAACCCCGGTCTAATCAAGAAGCGTGTGCTACGCACTGCTGCTCCTTCCCACCTGGCTACGGAGGCGCCCTCAAAACATCAAACACAAATATTGTTGGGATATCAGAGATGTGGTGTCACACAGATATAAGAAATGCAGAACTGGAATTTGGGGAGTAAAATGTATAATAGAGTAAAATGAAGGATAGACAGGATAAGAAGGGAGGAGGGGTTATGCTATTAGTTAAGAAACACACAAAATCCAAGGAAGTGAAGCCAGTCGACATTGCTGGACAGTGCAGTGTCGAGTCAGTTTAGTGTGACATAAGCATTGGGAAATCAAAATTGAGAGTAGGAGTGTGTTATAGGCCTAATGACTCTGATGAGTATAACAAGAAACTGTTCAAGAAAATAGAGTGGGCCAGTAAATCAGATAGTCTTATAAGGGGGATTTTAATTTCCCAGATATTGACTGGAATTTGTGGATTGGTCACTCACACACTAGCAAGACTTTTGTGGATTTATTGAATGATTGTTTTCTACATCAGCATGTTCAGGAGGCAATTAGAGGGAGTAATACTCTTGATCTGATTATCAGTAGCGATTCTTCATGCATTAAGAATCTGCAGATAAAGGAACCACTAGGTTGCAGTGATCATGGTGTGCTGAAGTAGGATTTACTCAGAGGTAACTACCATCAGGGGTAAAGGGAAGGGGTTTTGCTTTCTTAAAGGCAACTGGTCGGAGACAGTATTTAAATTCTATACAGTGGGACCAACTGATGCTGTTACCAACAGCAAATTCAAAATGGGAAGCATTCAAAGAATTTATCTTGGAAGCTACTAGGCTTTACATACTAACTAAGAAATATTGTTCAAGGTTTAGGCCTAAATGGATGTCAGATGAACTAATGAGACATGGCAGAGAAGAAAAATGCATGCAAGCCTATGATAGATATAAGCTGTCTGTAATCAAGTCACAAAGGAGATTAGGCAGGCAAAGGCAGATTATGAGAAATCTTTGGCATAGGATGCAAAGAAAAACAGCAGGGTTCATTACCTATGTAAACTCTAGAAGGAAAGGGATGAATCAGATTGGTCCACTGGATATTGATGGTTCAACTGTTGATGATCCTGCTCAGGTGGCTAACAAACTAAATGAGTATTTTGCATCTACATTCACACATGAAGAGTTATTCAGGGAAGGGGAATGCCAGAAGTGAGTTGAAGTCTAGCAGTGAGCTAGATGATTTTGTAATAACTGAGAGGAAAGTGGAGGAGAAATTGTTGAAGATAAACATAAAAAAGGCACCCAGGGTGGATGAGATATATATCCAGTTACATTAAAGGAGGCATCAAAGGAAGTAAGCAAACCCTTAGCCATAATTATGAGAGCTTCTTTGGACTCAGGGGAGAGGTACCCATGGACTGGAGACTTGCAAATGTGACCCTAATTCACAAAGGAGGATCAAAGGGCGACACAAGTAATTATAGACCTGTTAGTTTAACATCTGTTCCAGGGAAATTAATGGAGGCACTAGTTAAAGAAGTACTACAGAATCATCTATACGAGACTTCAGTTATAGCTCGGACACAGCATGGTTTTGTGAAGTTTTTGTTAAGCCTTGCCTGACCAATTTGATGTGGTCACAAAGGAACTGGATGCAGGGAATAACTTTGATATCATATATTTGGATCTTAGAATGGCTTTTGATACTGTTGCACAATGAAGACTACTGCACAAATTGGAGCAGTGTGGCATTGGAGGCAAACTGCTGCTATGGATAAAGGGATGGTTGAGTGGGAGAAGACAGAGAGTGGTAATCAATGGACACTGCTCATTGTGGACTAAAGTTATTAGTGGAGTCCCTCAGGGTTCAATGTTGGGTCCATTGTTGTTTTCTGTATTTATAAATGATATCGATGATGGTATATCAAGCTTAATGTCCAAGTTTGCAGATGATACGAAGGTTGGCCCAGATTGTTAAGGACACTAATGACAGTACGCTGCTGCAACAGGATCTAGAAAAGTTGAGCAGATGGGCTGAGAGGTGGCAAATAAAGTTTAAAATTGACAAATGTAAATACTACATATGGGAAGCAGTAACCCCAGAGTAAAGTATCAACTCTGTGGTACTACACTGATAGTGGTAGAGAACGAAAGGGACCTTGGGGGTAATTGTGCAGGCAGATATGAATTTTTGTGAGCAGTGAATGTGGTCTGCAAGAGTAGCTCATAGTGTCTTGTCAATGATATACAGGAATTTTTCTAGCATGGATAAGGAGGTGATTATCCCCTTGTATAAGGCAATGGCCAGACCACACCTTGAGTACTGTATGCAGGTCTGGAGCCTCATTTTAGAAAAGATGTAGAGCTGCTGGGCAAGTACAGAAAAGGTCAACAAGTTTAATGAATGGAACAAAGGGTTGCTGTTACGAAGAAAGGCTTAAGTTTTGTAAATTGCAGTGTCTGGAGCCTAGGCACCTGCGAGGTGATCTGATTGAGGTGTATAAAGCCTTGAATGGTTTGAACATGCTCAGTGCTTATGGGATTCTTCCTCTTGCTCGGAATAATCAGCTGAGAGGGCATAAATTCAAATTTGAGGAAAGACGTGTAGGATAAATGTGCAGAAGTTTGCCTTTAGCCAGCGGATAGTTGGTTGGTGGAATAGATTTCCATCGTTTGTTGTGGAAGTTGATAGCCAAAATAAATTTAAGGCTCATCTGGACAGGTATTTCGAACGAACGGAGGGGTGAAGTGGAAGGGCGTTTTTTTTTTTTTTTTTGGTTGATGCCGCATAAGCTTGGTTACTTGTATCATATTACTTGTATCAGTGTGCTAATGCTAACTGTTCCGCAAAGGAGACAGTGGTTCGATAGGTAGGAGTGTCTCCTTTGCGGAACAGTTAAGGAGACAGTGGTTCGATAGGTAGGAGTGGTTCGATTTACATCAAAAGAACCATCTGACAGAGACAATAAATTGCTCAGTTGAATGACTTGAATCATGAATTTTAGCAGGCTTTGGCAAATTAATATTTGCTGCAGTTGGAGTATTGAGGCCTGTGGAAGATGAAGATCTGGTCTCAGTACTAAGGGCATCGTCAGGTAATGAAGAATTCCTGTTCACTTTGATCCCATTAGTTTCAAAAGTAGGTTCAGAATTCTTCATAGCTTCCCTTAAGTGGCAAGTCATAATTGACGTGAGATTTTTAATTTGGGCGTTAATGTCAGAAATTTCTGCTTGTTGATTAGTTAATATTGTTTTTATATCACGAATCTCTGTGGATAGCTCGCAGTTTCCTTCATTGAGTGTATTAGAATTCAGGGGAATATCAGATTTTGCAGCATGATGTATGCTGATTAGCTGAGTTTGATGGAGGATTTTCTTCATAGTATTAAAGAGTAATTCCTGGAATTCATTCTTGAATTGAAGGAATATTAAAATTCATATTTACATCACTCTGGCAGCTATTTTAATTTTCAAATTTTTATTTTGGCATGCCATGCACATTAATTTAGCATCATTGGATTAATTTTTGGCAATTAAAATTATCATAACAAATAGAATGCATCATACATATTGCATCTAACACTGTCAAAGTGCAAGGACATTGTAATACCCAAAGGTTGCCGGTTCGAATCCCGCCTCGGGCTTGGATCAAAGTACTGCAAAAACCTTGGGAGGTGCATTATGGCCACAGATGACGATGCGCCAACAACTACCAAAAAAAAAAAAAACATTGTAATAAGGCATCGATATAAATTGCATTTTATACTTGCTCATGCATACATTGTTTTTTTTTTTCTGTTTTCATGCCTTAAATAAGCAAGCAGAAGAAGTCTGTTAAAATTACGGATAAAATAGAGCATCAATTATTTTATTTGCTCCTGATTCATTAAAATGCCTGTGCATAAATGCATTTATAAGGATCATTAATCAAAGAATGAACATTTAAAAAAAAACAAATAAACAGATTGCCTTGATGACAAATTTGAATACACAAATAATTTGAATACACATACCATTTTTAAGCAGCAGACATGGTAGTTGTGCTGATATAAAAGATTTTCTTAAAATAAAGGAAATAAGTGCAATTTCAGAGGAAGAATTGCATAGTTTGCCCTCCCCCAACTAAATTAGTTTGATGGGCAGAGAAGTGGCAGTTCAAGTTCAACATTGGCAAATGCAAGGTACTTCATATGGGTAGTGGCAATCCCAGATTAACATATCAATTGTGTGGTACCACATTGTAGTGGAGAGTGAAAAAGATCTGGAGGTAATTGTCAGATATGAATTCTCTCTGAGCAGTGCAAACAGGCCACCAGTACAGCCTATGAAGTTTTGTCAATGATATACAGGAATTTTTCTTGTGGGGATAAGGAGGTGATTATCTCATTGCATAAAGCAATGATTAGACCACATCTTGAGTACTGCATATAGTTCTGGAAGCCTCATTTGCAAAAGGATGTGGATCTGTTGAAGAAGGTGCAGAGAAAAAAAACAGGATTAGTGAGGAGAACAATAGGGTTCTCTTACCAGGAAAGGCTTCACTTCTGTAAACTGCAGTGTCTGTAAACTAGACACTTGTAAGATCTGATTGCAGCTCTGATGGATTGAGTAAGTTCTATGCCAATGGAATCCTTCCTATTGCTCAGACTATGCACTTTCTGAGCAACAGAAATCCTTCCTCTTGCTCAGAGGGTGCATAAATTCAAATTGAGGAAGGATGGTTGCAGGATAGATATGTGTAAGTTTGCATTCAGCCAGCTGGTAGTTTATTCTTGGAACAAACTTCCAGCTGGTATTGTAGAGGTAGGTTGAATAAATTCAAGGAAGAACTATCTAAAACTTACAGGGGATGGACAGGTCTTATGGGGAATGTTGGATTTTTTTTTTTTTTTTGGCTGATGCCATATAAGCTTGCTCTCTTGCATTGCTGCTGCAGGCAGGACTGTATTAAACCCATTGCAGCACCTGGATGCAAATGTCAAATTCCATTGCACATTACAAAAGGCCACAGTAAAATTACTATTTTATAACTCCTGATAGTTGATTCCTCCTATGTGTACATGGCCCTCAGTTCAGATTCTTTAAAAAATGTAGTCAAATAATGTAATATTCAAAAAGTGGCAGCATGTATTAAGTGTCATGTATTAAGCAACTAAAGTAGGAAGCATCAGTGTGTTATGTCTGTACAAGCCTGCATTCTACAGTCAATTTGTTATTTGCCAAATGAAAAACCAGAGTTACTGAAAGATAAAATCATGTATTCCTGGCCAAAAATGGCCATGTTATGAAAAAAAAAAAAAAAGTTGATAAAAGTTCCTCCTGTCAAGCTGAAATTGAACCCAGGCATTTTCTGTTCTCAGAAGGCTTGAAATAGGAAAAAGAACAAGTTAGTTAATGTATGCAGCAGTGTTCCATTTCAGATTCGTTAATAAATAGTAATAATTCATGATTTATAACAAAAAAAGGAGCAAAAAGAAAAGAGACTTTTTATCTGCAAGACTATATTGTTTCTTGCAGGCAACAAACATAATATCCAGTTACATATACAATATATGATGTATGGATAGACTATGATATGTATGAAAAAAATAGATAATAGCCAGATTTCTTTCCTTCAATTTAAATGAAATTTGAAAAAGCTCAACAAATTGTGCTAATAGGCCCAAATATAAAATTTCATGAAAAGCCATGTAACTGGGTGTTAAGTTATTACATGAAGACAAGAAGAAAAAAAGTAATAATTGCTGGATTTCCGGGATGATTTTAATGAAATTTAGGATGGCTCGACAAATCTTTTAAAAAGGTTCAAATATAAAATTTCATGAAACTAGGAGGAGAGTTTTACCTGCAGATAGATGGGCATGTGGCATAGACAATATGCTATATGCCCATATGTATATGCTAATGTTTCTAAAAAGAGAGAACTTGCATGGTATATTTAACCAAAAAAAAACCTATGGAAATATAACCTTTTGGGTGTTGACAGGTTCAATTCCTTCTTCTAATTCTTTTTTATAATTTTATGACTACAGTTAATTTCTTATTTGGGAATCTGCTTTTGTCTTTAGGGATGGATTTCTCTTTACATAACATAGTCAGCAACAGCGTCACACCAACCTCATGAAGAGCGGAGGGGGCTCTTCCTCTGGTGAAAGTAGGTTTTCATTGTTTAATTAATTTGGTGGACCTACTCAAGGAACTACATGGACTTTGTTAGGGTAACTAAGAGAGAACAGGTGCATGTACTTGCATTTACCCCAATGCTAGGAGCATAGTAAATAAATTTGATGAATTTGAAGTGCTGATCAAGTTGTCAAATGCAGACATTGTGAAGATATCACAGACATGGTGTCACTCAGATATAATGGATGCAGAATTTGAATACGGAAAGTATTTATACACAATGTATACATACAAGTTTTATATACATACAGAAATGGATTGTATGTATACACAATGTATATATACAAGCCATTTCTCAACCCATCCAAATAATTTATCAAGTTGTGAAAGTTGTGTTCCTCAGGTATCTCCTGAAAACATGAGACTTGGATAACAAAATAAGCATTGAATTAAGTTCTCATTGTTCTATATTCTGTTAGTTTTAAGTTAGAGGATGAGCCACAGGATTACTTAGAGGAATACCTTGGGGAAACAAGATATATATCTACCCTGGACAAATATCTGTGCAATATATGATGACTACTTTCAACAGTGGGGGAAAGAACACCCTATCTCCTTCCAATATTGCACAGTTACATGCAACTTGCACTCTTTCTAATTCAAATGCAATTTGAAATCTATACAGATGGATCAAAATCTGAGACCCAAGTAAGTGCTACAGCAATCTTCCCGTCATTCAGCACTTCTGTCTCATCGCCAGTAGAATGCAGTATCTTCACTGCTGAGCCCTATGCTATAAACTTAGCTCTGGGTCACATTATTGAACATCTAATTCCGTCTGCTTTAATATACACTGACTCACTCAGTGCTATCTCAGCCATAAATAGTAATACCAACTCCTCTCACCCTGTAATAAAACAAATCCATTCTAAATTACTTGTGTGTAATGAATCAAATCAAGCTGTGACATTCTGCTGGATCCCAGGGCATTCTGGGATAGGAGGAAATTTAAGGGGTGGTTGAGGGGGAGAAGACAGAGAGTGGTAATCAATGGACACTGGTCATTGTGGACTAATGTTATTAGTGGAGTCCCTCAGGGCTCAGTGTTGGGTCCATTATTGTTTTCTGTATTTATAAATGATATTGATGATGGCATATCAAGCTTAATGTCCAAGTTTGCAGATTATACAAAGGTTGGCAGGGTTGTCAAGGACACTACTGACACAATGCTGCTGCAACAGGATCTGGAAAGGTTGAGCAGATGGGCTGAGAGGTGGCAAATGAAGTTTAACTTTGACAAATGTAAAGTACTACACATGGGAAACAGCAACCCCAGAGCAACGTATCAACTCTGTGGTACTACACTGACAGTGGTAGAGAATGAAAGGGACTTGGGGGTGATTGTGCAGGCAGATATGAAGTTCTCTGAGCAGTGCAGACGGGCTGCAAGAGTAGCTCATGGAGTATTGTCAATTATATACAGGAATTTTTCCAGCAGGGATAAGGAGGTGATTATTCCATTGTATAAGGCAATGGTCAGGCCACACCTAGAGTACTGTATACAGGTCTGGAGGCCTCATTTCAAGAAGGATGTAGAGCTGCTGGAACGAGTACAGAGAAGGGCAACAAGATTAGTGAATGGAACAAAGGGGTGCTCTTACGAAGAAAGGCTTAAGTTTTGCAAATTACAGTGTCTGGAGACTAGGCACCAGCGAGGTGATCTGATAGAGGTGTATAAAGCCTTGAATGGTTTAAGCATGCTCAATGCTGATGGGATTCTTCCTCTAGCTCAGAAAAATCACCTGAGAGGGCATAAATTCAAATTGAGGAAAGACAGATGTAGGATAGACGTGCGGAAATTTGCCTTTAGCCAGCGGGTGGTTGGTTGGTGGAACAGACTGCCATCCCTTGTGGTGGAGGTTGATAGCCTAAATAAGTTTAAGGCTCAGCTGGACAGGTATTTTGAACGAACAGAGGGGTGAAGTGGAAGTGGGTTTTTTTTTTTTTTTTTTTTTGGCTGATGCTGCATAAGCTTGCTTTCTTGCATCAAATGCCTCTACTAATGCTAATGCTAAATGAAAAAGCAGATCTTGCAGCCAAACAACCAGAAACTACTATTTTCTCAAACCTTTCAAGTTCCATATACCGATTTCAACCCATCATCCGTAAAGCATGTTACAATAGCTGGTCTGGAGAGCATGTTACAATAATCTGGAGAGATTATCCAGGAAACAAACCTTACCGAATAAAACCAGAACCAAAGCTATGGCTCTCCAGCTTCCGGAAAAGCAGACAAGAAGAAACAATTTTAGGAAGGCTAAGGATAGGACATACCCACCTCACTCACCTGTATCTATTAACCAATGACAGTGCTCCCCATTGTACATCATATCAAGTATAACTGACCATTCACCATTTGTTAGTGGACTGTCCCCACTTTCAAAACATCCGCTTAAACACCTTTAAATCAATTGCTAATACACAGTCATCAATAAATTTATTGCGGATTTTTGGAGATGATCCTAATAAAGAACTGTTTGCTTTCCTAAATCGTATAGGAATATATCATAAAATATAGTTATATTAATGAAGCTGATATTTCATATTCACAATGAGAAAGACGCAATATGGCCCTGGCAGTCTATGTGTCATTAAATTCCACAACAACAACAAGATATATGAATCTGTTGTGTATTTAAGGATTCTGTTTAAAAAAGTTCATAGTATATTAATGTTCCTAAGACAATTGTATCTGGTTTATTAATGTTACTTAACAAGTTTTAATCTTTATTAAGTTTTGAATTACAATTATTTTTCCTGGCCAACTATATTAAATAGCTGGCCATGAAAAATAACTTCTTTCAACTGTACAGTCCAATCCAAAGGATCTGTTTAGAATTATACCTGTAAAGCATCAGTGAGAGTGTAGATTATCAGTTTCTTTCTTCCTTCCTTCCTTTCTTTATTAGTATTTATTCAAAAGAGAATAAATATTAATTTTCCTGTCCTCGGTATAGAACACATTAGCTTATAGTTGTATCTTTCCTTTACTCTCAGCATGCCTTTTTAAACAGCTTGTTAGCAGTTTTCAACTTAAGTCTTATTATCACTTAATTTGTAATTATTTAGAAATTATTTAAAATTAAAAATATTTCTGAAATTGATTTCATTTTTACAGATTTTGCGCACTTGGAGAACGCATCCTCACTTCGAAAGGATATTCTGAGTGCTCTAAGGATAAAAATGTCTCAGATTCACTTTTTTTTGTATATTGTACTGTTACTAATGGTTCTATTGCCAACAATTCAGTTGTCGATGCCACTTATACATGTGACCCTTACTTTGAGAATAATCCAGCTCGAGAAATACGTGCCATTCCTGGACTTGCAAGTGGAGTATTTTTTGGTATGTAACAATTTTTTAAATTATATAAATTTAAATTTATTTCTGATTATAAAATTTTTTTATGATATGGCACAGTCATAAACATTTCATGACACCAACTTATTTTATTCCTACATTTTGTACTCCATTGGGATATACATTATAATAGATTTGCTCAAATTGTTAATTTTTCTTCAGTATTGGGAAGAAAGAGACAGGAAGAATTCTGCTTGAAGTCCCAGGTAGTTACATAAGACAGATTTGCTTCTGCAAGAAAAGACAACAATAAAATTTATATTTTATTGAGTAAATAATTCAGGCGTCCCCGTTCCTACAAAATAGTTTTTCCCTAGAAGATTTTTTTAGAGATGGGGTGCCAGAAGTATATCAAATGCTAATAGGGACCTGAATGATTTTGTGATAAATGAGGAGAAAGTGGAAGAGAAATTATTGAAGCTAAAAGTAAATAAGGCACTTGGGACTGATATAATCTGTCCAGTTATATTAAGAGAGACAGCAAAAGAGATAAGCAAACCTTTTGCCATAATTACGAGAACATCCATGGACTCAGGGGACATCCCTATGAATTAGTGATTAGTATTATTACTGGTTAGAAAGCAAAGCAGCATATACAGCACCAGCTTTAAAAAAAAAAAAACAAACCTCATTTTCCCATCCCTTCTAACAATTTGTCCTGTCCAAACCCTTCCTAAAATTTATTAAAAATAATCCCATCCTCCACAACACTGGGTGGAAGGTTATTCCAACAATTGGCTGCTCTTTGGCAGAATTTCCATGCATCTAATGTGCAACTATTATTTTCCAATTTAAAATTTATGCTCCCTTGTGTGTTTCAACTGAGAAAGGGCAAAGATACCATTAGGTTATTACACAGATGCCACATTTCCAGTGAATACAATTTACAGAACACCCCCCCCCCATCTAGAATATCCTTTTGTTTCCCCCAACTAATCCCATTCTCTTCTGTTCACCATTTCCAACAGATATATTCCCTTCCTGAAATTAAGTTTCCAAACCTGTATCCATATTCCAGGTGAGATCTAACAATTGCTTATACAACATGAAAACCTCTTTGTTCCTGCTGGCAAAATTCCTATATATCATTGACAAAATCTCATAAGCAGTTTTAGCAGTCTCTTTGCACTGCTCAGAAAAATTTTATATAAGACTGTATAATCACCCCTTCATATTTTTTCTTATCAACTGCCTTGAGTTTGGTGCCTCCCAATTGATATTCTATTCTGAGATTACTGCTGCTCAAATGTAGTAAAAAAAAAAGTAAAGTGCAGCCATTATCAACCCACTGCAGGGTGGAAGCCTCCTCAACAATTCATGCTGAGGGAAATGGACCATAATCTGCCACGCTGGTCCAGTGCGGGTTGGCAGATCGACCGTATTCAGCAGTCAGGGGCTTGAACCCCGGTCTACTCAAAGAGCGTGTGCTACTGCACTCCCGCTCCTGCCCACTCGGCTACGGAGGCCTAATGTAGTACCTTGCATTTATTACTGTTAAACTTCAGTTGCTATTTTTAAGCCCATCTGTTTAGTTTATCTAAGCAGATGGACCTCTTGAAATAGAATCCACCTGATTACTGTCATTAACCACTGTGATTTTTGCATCATCTGCAATATTAATGAAACAACTACATTGACAGTAATATTGATGTAGTTGTTTCATTATTAAATATCCTGTCTTCTATCATTTAACCATCCTTTTATCCATAGTAGTAACTTGCCCCTAATGCCACATTGCTCCAATTGATTACATGTGGACACATACAGGGTGTTTCAGTTAAACGTTTCAGAACTTCTAAGAGGGGTAGGGTACATCCTGACAACTCGAAATCATATAGCAATGTGGGGTCGGAAATGCTTTCCTGAAGCGGTGTTGTACACAGAAGCACCATAAAGAAAACAGACCGTAAGTGAGAAATCGTTTTAATAATACATGAAAAGAAGCAAAAGGTACATGGATTAAAGTAAGTGTTCGAAGTTTCTTCCACGGGCTACAATGCACGCCTCACATCTCCGACGCATGGACATCCGAACATTCTGGAATACTCCAGGCAGCGTATTCAGACACAGCAACCGGAGGATTATGCACCTCGTATTGCTTTCGCACAGTGGTACCTTGGAAAATGTGCTACAAATCCCCTTTTTCCTGCTGAAGTGTTGTTTTCCGATGAGGCATCCTTCACAAGGGAAGGAATTTTCAACATGCATAACGACCATATCTGGGCGGTCGAGAACCCGCATGCAATACGACGTCGTGCAGCACAGATTCGATTTTCGGTCAATGTATGGGCCGGTATTATGGGAGATCACCTCATCGGACCTTACCTGTTACCGTGTCGTCTAACCGGACCTATCTACTTGATCTTTCTGCAGCAAGTATTGCCACAACTTTTGAGAGATGAACAGATTTCTGCATCGACGCAACAGACAATGTGGTTCCAACACGATGGAGCCCCTGCCCATTATAGCGGAGATGTTCGTAACTACCTGGATGTCACATTTGGTCAACAGTGGATCGGACGTGGTGGTCCTGTGCGTTGGCCTGCTCGGTCACCCGACCTATCATGTCTTGATTTTTATTTCTGGGGTTATATGAAATCGCTAATTTATAACACCCCTGTTGACAATGCTGAGGAGCTGGTTGCAAGAATCGCAGTAGCTGCCGAAGAAATTCGAAATTCGCCTGGAGTATTCCAGAATGTTCGGATGTCCATGCGTCGGAGATGTGAGGCGTGCATTGTAGCCCGTGGAAGAAACTTCGAACACTTACTTTAATCCATGTACCTTTTGCTTCTTTTCATGTATTATTAAAACGATTTCTCACTTACGGTCTGTTTTCTTTATGGTGCTTCTGTGTACAACACCGCTTCAGGAAAGCATTTCCGACCCCACATTGCTATATGATTTCGAGTTGTCAGGATGTACCCTACCCCTCTTAGAAGTTCTGAAACGTTTAACTGAAACACCCTGTATATGTGGTACAGTGCCAAAGTCAAAGGCTTTGCTGAAATCCAAATATATAGTATCAAAATTATTCTTTGCATCCAGTTCCTAATAGTAGCTAATCAAATTGGTGAGAGGCATGATCTCCTTAACAAATGCATGCTGTGTTGCTTTATGCCTCCACTCATAACAAGGCAATCTTGTATTACTTCTTAAATTACTGACTTCATTACTTCACCATTTGAACCTCCCTTGTGAATAGGAGATACATTTGCACATCTTCAATCATTTTCATGGCTAAAGGTTTAGTCATCAGCATAACTCTTACTGCATATTTTTACTTTAGTAAACTGAGAATTAGCCTAATATAATGTCCAAGGAACAATAACAATAATTTTGTTGCAAACTGAGATATTTTCTAATTGGTTTAAGCAATGTATATAATATGAGCAGTTGCAAAGAATATAACCTACTTGTTTTGCAGAAAATGTTCCTGCACGTTTTCGTGAAAAAGGTGATCCTATTGCATTTTCCACTGATGAAGAACAGCCCTTTACACATGGCCAGACCTTCAATCAAATCCTTGTTGATATAACAACTTCTTTTACATTATTAGTTGGCATCTTTTTTCCTTCCTGTACAGGTAAGTTTGCATTTTGTATAGCTAAATGAATGGTATGTATGATTAACATTTTGTGAATTCTAATTAATTTATACATAGCATCTAAATTTTACTACACAGCTCTTTTGTATAATTTTATTTCAAATTACTTTCAAGGAATTGAGGTGGAGAACTATTTATTATTGTGGTGGTGATGGAGATAAAGAGATTGGCTTGAATTAAATCAGAACAGAAAAAAATAACAGTTATGAGAATAGCTATTAGTGTAAATTAAAAAGTGAAAAGTGTTATATATAGAATCTTTTGAATAGGTCATAGTTTTGGTTACGGTACATACAGAGTATACAGCAAACTGTAGTTATATTTTGAAATTTAGAATCTGTAAATCAATCATTAGTTTTCTGTGTAAAACAATCATCCCAATTTGTGAACATCTGATTTTCTAACTCACAATCTTAACAAGGATTTTTGATGCCAAAGATTCAATTTATAACCTCAAACTTTTCCAGGAACTTCACAAAATTTCACCTTTTTGAAGTAGAACAGAAAAAATAGTTTCAACATTTATAATATACAGTAAATACTCAATATTTAATATACAGTACTATTATCAGTATACTCATTTGATGTACAGTAAATACCCAATATTTGCAAGGGATACATTCCAAAATGGCTGCAAATATTAAGATTAAAGTCTTATGGAAAAAAGAGGGTTAGGTGGACCGTTACAGAATCAAGGTAAATGTTCATGATCAATAATAATTAACATGTGATATATGTAATAACCATGCTTATAATAACAAAAATAAATGATGAATATGTTTTCCATGAAGAATAAATAAAAAACTAGAATGTAAAAGAAAAACATCTAAATCACTGAAAGATAATAGGTGACAGTAATACAGAAGGATAACTTAGAGAGAGAGAGGATGTGAGTCTTTCCAGAAGGATGATTAGAGGGGTCTGCAAAGGAAGATGATGTAGTTGTGATGCTATCAAAAAAAAATTTGCTGTGGATATCTGCTTCATTTTTCTTTGTAAATCTCTGTAGTTATCTTGTAAGGGGTTGCTAGAACCTCAAGTCCTTCCTCTTTAAATTTTAGACTACTCTTCATAAAAAGGCCCATAAAAAGGGATTCTTCCTCATGCTCAGGCTATGCACATGAGGGTGCATAAATTCTATTTGAAGAAGGATTGTTGCAGAAGAAGGATTGTGCAGAAGTTTGCCTTTAGCCAGTGGGTGGTTGATTGTTGGAACAAACTTCCATTTCTTGTTGTGGAAATGGATAGCTTAAATAAATTCAAGGAAGAACTAGGCACACTATTGGAGGGAATGGATAGGTGAAATGGGAAGGTTTTTTTTTTTTTTTTTTTGGCTGTTGCTGTATAAGCTTTCTTTATTGCATCATTTGCTAATACTAATTGCATCACTCATCTTCTTCATTGCTTTTGCCTCCCTTTCTTTGAGATCATCAAACTCTCTCTTCCCATATCATGTGCAAAGCTCTCAATCTTCCACAACTGTTCTTCTGTTGATGTGATGCATTTCATATCTTTCACTGTGGTAACAGCTTCCTCCAGCATGCATTCCAAGTCGATGATTTGAATTTATTTAGAGATTCCTTTATATTTGTTATACTTGGGATGAGACCCCTATCCATAAGCTGAATCAGGATCTCATCCACACCTCTGTGGCATAACTACATAGAGACAAGTACATATATATAAGTGCAATATAGCTGAAGCAGCTTTTGCATCACAAAACTATAAACAACAAACGTACATATGTATGCTAAAAATGTAGGACAGGCTTGCAGGAAAAACTGCACATGAATAAACCACAAATATTAAACAGGTATACAAAGTTGTAACCTATGTAAACAAAACCATGAATATTAAATCTGAGGATATTGGCGGTTTACATACATATACAAAGGATATTTTAGTTTTTAAGTTTTAATATTTATTTACAAGTTTTAGTATTTATTTTTTTTATTTTTTTTTTTAAAAGAGAAATAGCAAAGTGGTTTCCTTCTTCCACCTCTGGAAGAAGTAAAATAGATAAAATTCCTTCATCTTCCTCAAATATTTTAATAGATTCAAAGACAGAAATATTAGGTTTTTAAGATAGAAAATAAGTGAGGAGAAAAAAAGAAGTGAAAGCATTTATTTGAATGCTTATAGTGGTTATAATATTTATGATCTTGGGTAAATATGTTGTTTTGTTTTTTTTTTTTTTTCAGTCTTTTGACTGTGTATTTTCTTGTCAAGCATATAGCAGAAAAAATGCTAAACAGCATATTGATTGTACAGTACAGTGGAAAGCGTTTAACTCAAAATATAGGAGTCGGCATAAACATTTTGTGCTAAACATTTTGAAACTAAATTTTTTAAGGTTTCTGAAGTATAGCACACATATGTAAACAAATGCATTATAATAACAAAGAAAATTAAAAATGTATGTTCTTAGCTCTGCTTTTCAATGCTATCAAAATGTTTTGTAATGCCCCAGTTTTTGAAATCCCAGCATGTTAAAATAATCTGTGATTTCCCATAAACTTAAAGCTATTTTACATTCAAGTAAAAAGTCTGTAACACAGTGTGAGCAGTATTTCTCAAACTATTTTAAATTTGTTATAATAACCTTGAAAAATGAACAAATTCTCTGTAATAACCCAGAAATTTCCACACTTTACATTCACCTACTTTGTTTTTTACTTATTTTATTATGCAAGGACCTTTCAATAAAGAATATTCATAATTCATAATTTTTCATGAACAGCCATATTGCTTGCTAATTCTAGCTGAGCTGTGGAATTTAGGACCAAACAAAGCTGCATCACATAGCAACTGTGCAGTTGCTCAAAATTGGCTGCAAATTGTTCCCTCCTATGTTGTGGATCAAGTACCTTATCAGGCGGGCTCTATATGCTCTCTTGAAGTTATAAATAATGCCTTGGTCTAGTGATTGCATTAAACTGGTGGTATTGGGGGGGGGGGTAAAAACAACAGCCGTATATTTGTCAACTTAAGTGTCTCGGCAGAATGTGCTATACATTGGTCTAGAATCATCAAAATGTTCCTTTTTTTCTGAAGCCATTCTGTCCAATTTTGATAACCAAGACTGAAAAATTTTGACCACAAGCCAAGCACTTCTATTGGCCTCATAATCACAGGGAAGTTGGTTAACTGCTTTAAAACATCTTGGCTTGGAAAACTTACCAATCACAAATGGGCATAGTTTTGTACTGCCATCTGAATTGCTGCATAACAGAACAGTGTCTTTTTTTTACTTAATTTTCCACCATGACAAGACTCTCCTCAAACAGCAAATGTTTTGTTTGGCAGCAAATTATAAAATAAGCCTGTCTCATCAAGATTAAAAATATCCTTTGCCTCATATTTTTCAAGGATGGATCGCACAAAACACAACCAGTCTGTAGCCTTTTTTTTGTCGACTAATCCAAACTCACCGCAAACATTTCACGAAACCAAGTTATTTCTGTCTTTAAATCTTTGAAGTCGCTAATCCGATGTTGCTGAGCTAGATAATTTGCCTTTTCTTGCAAAATCAGACCTGATATTGGCAAATTAGATGCACACATTTGTTGGTACCACTCGAAAACTTTTGTTTCAAGCTCCTCGTATTTTGCACCACAAATTCGTTTCCTGTTTTTCATCGCTGCTCTAGTGTCATGCACTTCAAATCTTTTTCAGTTTTGTAGGTAGAGTAGGTAAAAGGATGTTGTATTCCTTTGCAATGTCCGTTTTGCTTCTTTCCATCCTATCAGCCTCTTATATAATTAATTTTTAGTTTCATTTCCAGGCTTAATTCTGTCTGTCTACGTTTTGTCACCATAACACTGCTAGATAAGGTTTAATATAAACAAATTTTAAATTAATTTAGACACAAGTTCAGAAAAAGACATCAGCTCAGATAAAATGGCACAAAAAATAGATTGCTGTAATAGATACGATGCAAGAAAGCAAGCTTATGCAGCATTAGCCAAAAAAAGTGTACTCCTAGTGTTAAGTTAGCAAGCTATGATATTTATTCATTGTAGAGGCCTTAAGGGTTCAGGGATACTGTTATTTAGAGAGGAAGGACGGAGAGTTCAGGGATAATTTATATGTGTTTATCTGATGAAATTGGTCAAAGTAGTGCTTGCATACATCTCAATAATTCTTGCATGAGGCTTCCCAAGCTAAAAAGCCTTTTGATATTGGAAAGATGTCTCTAGGGCAGTGATGTTTTAACACGTTCACTGCTTCATTACACAAGTATGTGGCATTGGGTTTTAAATCCACTTGGAACGAAACTACCCTACTTTTAGAACTTTTTCTTTCAGTTTGACAGAAGAAAAGCCAGATTTTTTTTGTCAAGCAACCTTCACTGGAGCCTGACAAATTCAGTCATAGTGAGAAGAAAGCCAAAAAATGTCTCTGTCTCTCCAGTCCAGATTGACTCATTCCTGTGGTTTTGAAAAAAGATCATTGGAAAAGCAAGCAGCAAAAGTGTTAAATGGGCAAGGGATTAATGCTATGGTAATAAGCTTACAATGGATGTATCAGATGAGGAATAACACAAGAGAACTTAGTTTGAACTCTATTTAAAGTAATGTCAGTAATGGTGTCAATAAAATGAGCTGGTTTGAACTCCTGGATGGGGCACTAACTTAACATAATAGGACAACAGAAACTTAGTGGCACTAAATGATGAGTTTTGCGCTGTAGTGTGTATAATATATTTAAGAAGGATGGACACGATAGGGTGGTAATAAGTCATGCTAAACTGTTCCTGGAGCAAGCAGATTCTTGGATTTCAGTTTTGACCCTAAAAGCTCTGCAGGCCCTTTAGGTAGATTTAAATCTCTCTCACTAAATTGTCAGGTTCACTTTGTGTTCACATAGCTGTGGTCCAGAGTTGTAGATTTCTTTGTCACAATAGTTTATATTTGATCCTTTAGATCATAAATGTCAGATTTGGTATCCAATGGCATATGTTCAAGAACAACTGGTGAAGGTGGTACTGATTGCTCAGGCCTGTGGGATACTGGCCTTACAGCTGAAATAATGTTGTTGGGATACACAGTGCTCTGCTTGTTCTTTGCATTATAATCTGCTACATTTACAAAAGTAGCAGTCTTTCGTATTTCCCCAGAGTTCCTTCCATGCCATGGGAATTGCAAATATCATAGCTATCTTTTTATCACATTTCCATAATCACAAGCCCTCTGTACATATATGTCACACTTTATAGGGGGTGGACCCAGCCTTTATCTTGGTCATCCAATTTAATTTCAAAATATGCAATATATACATTCTTCATAAATGTGTTATATCCTCCCTTTGTTTTGCCACAACATGATTGCCGAAATTGTAATGAAATATAATTGAATTGTTACAACGAGTTGCCATTGCCAAAGAATATGTTGCCAACAAGTTGCCATTGCCAAAGAATATGACAGAAGCAGATACTAGTTAGGATGACTGGATCAGAGAATAATTGAATGTAGAAGAAACACTTCACAGGTTTCTTCTGCATTGTTATTCTCTGATCCAGTCATCCAAACTAATATCTGAAGAAACACTTCACAGGTTTATATAGCTACCTAACTTGCAGACTTTGATATGTCTAAGCATGTCTGGGCCTGTCAGTCACATATAAAGTATTTATCCCATATATGAAGAATGTATATCTAAAATAACAATTCATACTAATAAAAAAGCTGCATATGATTGGTAAAAATTATTTGGATTTTTAGATTAGCATTAAAATTGCACACAGAAACACCATGAACTATGATAATGAATATCAAAAGATATGCAGAGCAGTATAACCAATAGACTGTAGGTGTAATTTGTAATGTGGGTTAGCTTTTCTTTTGTTCATGTCTGTTCCTGTAGTGAAATATAGTGATTTTAGTTATGGATGTCACATGGTCCATTATATTAGCCTCTCCTCCCACCTTTCTTCTGATTTATGTTTTATTCTGTCCCACACTCTTGATATTTTCATTATTTTTTTGAAATTTATTCTATAATTTGGTTTATGTTACTTAATTAGCCATCTGATTTTTATTTAGTTATTTATGATTTAGTTCAATATTAATTTGCATTTGGGTTAGACCCATCGATTGATTGTGTGGACGGTTAAATTTTCATTTTGGTTTGTTATGTTTGCTTATTTAACTCACAGAGGGTGGTGGGTATGAAATCTTTTATTTCTTAAGTTTGCATTCTATTCATTATCTATTATTTGTATCATATCATCATCATCATCCATTTTCAATCCACTGCAGGATGAAGGCCTCTCCAGCAACTTTCCAGTTCCTTCTGTTTTGAGCACTGGCCATCCATTTACTACCCAAAAACTCATGAATTTCATCTGTCCATCTCCGCCTTTGTTTTCCAGGTTTTCTTCTAGCTCATCTTGGGTACCATTCTGTTATTTTCTTAGTCCATCTGTCATCATGTCTTCGAGCTATGTGTCCTGCCCAAAACCATTTTAGTTCTTTAGTTTTGATAAGAATGTCCTTTACTACTTGAGTTTGCTGCCTAATCCATGTGTTTCTCTTCTTATCTAACAGTCTGATTCCCAATATAATTCGTTCCATTCTTTACTGCGTAGTTCTCAGCTTTTCTTCCATTCTTTTGGTGAGTGCCCAAGTTTCACTTCCATAAGTCATGGTGGGGAGTATACATTGGTTCATTATTTTACGTTTCAGACAAACTGGGATATTGCTCTTCAGTATGTGACTATATTTCCTGAATGCTATCCATCCAAAATTTATTCTTCTCTTGACTTCCAGCCATTTATCGTTATTACAGCTAATAACTTGTCCCAGATAAGTATATGACTCCACCTTTTCAATTACTGCTCCTTCAATCATTATTTCCCTTTCTGTGGCATACTTGTTCACCATTACTTTTGTTTTAGCCATATTCATCTTTAGTCCAAAATCCTTACTAACTGTGCATAACTGATTATGATTTTCCTCTTAATTCTTTGGGATCGTGGCTTATGACCACAATGTCATCTGCAAATCGTAAATGGTTTAGGTACTCTCCGTTCACATTGACTCCTTTCTGCGACCAGTCTAATCTTCTGAAAGCTTCCTCAAGGGCAGCAGTAAACAGCTTCGGAGATATTGTGTCTCCTTGTCGAACTCCTTTCTCAATTTTAAATTTCCTACTGTCTTTGTCTAGTCTAATAAAGGAGGTAGCACTCTCATATATTTTCTTCAAAATCATGATATATGGGGTATGTATGCCTTGTCTTTCCAGTGCCCAAAACATTGCCTTATGCTGTATGGAGTCAAATGCCTTTTCATAATCCACAAATGCCAGGCATAATGGTGTTTTATATTCATTTGCTTTCTCCATTAGCTGTGATATTATGTGAAGGTGATCCATAGTTGAGAATCCTGTCCTAAAGCCAGCTTGCTCTTTCGGTTGATTCTCATCAAGTATTCTTTCTAATCTGTTAGTAATGACCATTGTGAACTTCAGTTTCAGTGGGATAACAAATATAATGGGTCTATATTTCCAATTTCTGATTTATCTCCTTTCTTATGCAGCAAAACTATGATTGCATTATTCCACTGCTTAGGTGTCACACCTTTTCTAATGCACTTTGTGAAGAGCCTTGCCAGTTTTTGTGTTATGTCTCTTCCTCCCAATTTTAACAACTCTACAGTAACTTCATCTTCCCCCCGGGGCTTTCTGATTCTTCATTTTCTTCAATGCATGTTCTACCTCATCAGGAAGAATATCGGGCATGTTGTATGTGTTGCTACTTTGCAATCCATCTTCCCCACTGCTGGCATCATTCCTCGCTCCTTGTATAATTCTCTATAGTAGTCTTCTGCTATTTGAATTATGCCTTCTCTGCTGTTTATAAGTACACCATCGCTATTCTTCAGTTTCAGTATCATTTGTCTTTCTGTATTACTGCTCATGGCTGCTGATTTAATATAGAGACACCCATTGGTTTTATTCATTTATGAATAATAATTTAGAATTAAAGAACCCATATATTAAAGTAGGCTCTTCTTTAGGGTGTGGAATTGGAATTATATTATATAAATGGATAGTATAATATTGATAATAAATTCTTATTATGGACTAGGGTCACTGCCAAAGCAACTTAACTCTGACCATAAATTTAATATATTAAATTTCTGGAGTCTGGGTGCGAGGTTAGCCTGTGCGGCCGTTGCTCCTTAAAGCTCTTGAAACAGAGAAGTTTTTCCTGATTTATTTTCTGCTTTATTAGTTTAAATTGTCATATTAACTTATTTTCTAGAGTAGCTTTATATTCCTAGTTACGATACTTAGTTTAAAGTTTAACTTAGACAGAGATTTTGTAGATATTACTTAGTATCGGTAACGGTATCAAATCCACGTGTCACAAATTGAACGAGAGGTCTTTTTTTTTTTTTTTTTAACCAAATTTAGTCGATTTATTAACCAATTGTTAATCAAATTAATCAAATTATCTTCTATAAGTAGATTATAGACCTAGTTAGGATCCTTAGTTTATTCTAAATTGAGATAGCGAGATTTGGAAGCTAATCAATACTTACGAGTCCGTAGAAATACCGTTCGTGAATTCCCGCCATATTTACACGATAGCATAAGCTTAGTGTAGTATAGTGCATAATATAATATTGTCAATTAATCAGTAAATCTGTTAATCTTGATAAACTTTATTGTCAATTAAATTGTATTTTTAACTCTATATATATATATAACGACTTAATCGTAACAAATAATTAATACATAACTATAGTGGTACACGTGATACGGAAGTTGTATAAAGGGAACTCGTAGAAAACACTAGATACCGAAAAAATATATATATAACATAACTGTTTTGGGATATAACTTAAGGATTTAATTTTTGTTTTGAATTTTATTGAATTAAATCGGAATCATGACTCTGACCAGAGCAGCAAAGCAAAAGGCTCAAGCTAATGGTAGTGCTGTGGTTCAGGGGAGAACTGAGGGGGGCAGTTGCCCTCTGAATCACAGTCTTTTAAAATGCACTGTTTGCTTGATGTTTGCGGAGCAGTCGGGTACGGGACATGATACTGCCAAGGGATGTCTTTGTGTGTGCACGATGTAAGGAGTGCAAGGAAATCAGGCGACAACTCAGCGTTGTTATGGGCCTTTATGAGAGCTTGAAGGACAGGGTGGATGCCCTCGAAGGAAATAAATTGAGGGGCCCATCAAGCTCTCAGCTGCCCACATCAACGCCAGAGCTTGCACTTGGTCATCAGGCAACACAGAGGCAGCCCCCTAGGCAGAATGCGCTGGTCCCACAGGAACTAGTAGTTGTTGGTGACTCTATTGTCAGGGAAACGGGGAACATGCTTTGTAAAAAGGATAGGTGGAATAGGACCAGGGTATGTCTGCCAGGGGCAAAGGTTGATGACGTTGTAGAGCAGATATCATCTTTTAAGGGCACAAAAGGTGATATAGTTGTACACGTTGGCACTAATGATATTAAGAGTAGGAGACCGGCGGAATTATTTAGCAAGTACAGGTCACTGTTGAAAAAAAGCCGTGAATTAGGGTTGAACTTGAAAGTGTCTGCAATTCTGCCCAGACACGATAGGAGGGAGTATATGATGAGAGCCTTGTCGATCAATTCGGCCCTGGAGGGATTGTGCAAGGCTCAAGGGGTAGAATTTTTTTCAGCCTGGACTGTACTTGTTAACAGGAGAGATTGCTTCTACAGGGATGGGATACACTTAAATAGAAAGGGTGCAAAAATTTTTGCTGATGCTGTCGAGGCAGTGTTAGGTGGGTTGGAAAACTGCTAGTTGGGGGGGATACAAGGACTAATAGATTAACAGTAGCCACTGGCAGAGGTGGAAGTGATTCTTGCACTGCTTCTATTGGAATGAGCAGCAGCCTGGAAAACAAGATGCAGGGTATTTCAGAGCCTGCTGGGAGTCATTGCGGCACAAGTAAACACATGGGTTGTGTTAGAGTAGCTAAGAATAGAAACAGGTGCATGTATACCTGCGTGTACACCAATGCTAGGAGTTTGGTAAATAAATTTGATGAATTTGAGGTATTGCTCAAAACATCAAAGGCAGATATTGTTGGGATATCAGAGACGTGGTGTCACACAGATATAAGTAATGCGGAATTGGAATTTGGGGAATACAATGTGTATAGGAAGGATAGACAGGACAGAAGGGGAGGAGGGGTTATGCTATTAATTAAGAAACACATAAAGTCCAAGGAAGTGAAGCCAGTCGACATCGATGGACAGGGCAGTGTCGAGTCAGTTTGGTGTGACATAAGCATAGGGAAATCAAAATTGAGAGTAGGAGTGTGCTATAGGCCTAATGACTCTGATGAGTATAATAGGATATTGCACAGGGAAATAGAGTGGGCCAGTAATTCAGAGAGTCTTATAATGGGGGATTTTAATTTCCCAGATATTGACTGGAATTTGTGGGTTGGTCACTCGCACACTAGCAAGGCTTTTGTGGATTTATTGGATGATTGTTTTCTACATCAGCATGTTCGTGAGGCAACAAGAGGGAGCAATACTCTTGATCTGATTATCAGTAGTGATTCTTCATGCATTAAGAATCTGCAGATAAATGAACCACTAGGTGGCAGTGATCACAGTGTGTTGAAGTGGGATTTACTCAAGGAGGTAACTACCATCAGAGGTAAAGGGAAGGGTTTTTGTTTTCGTAAAGGCGACTATGATGGTCTGAGACAGTATTTAAATTCTATACAGTGGGACCAACTGATGATGTTACCAACAGCAAACTCAAAATGGGAAGCATTCAAGGAACTAATCTTGAGTCTACCAGGCTTTACATACCAACTAAGAAATATTGTTCAAGGTTTAGGCCTAAATGGTTGTCAGATGAATTAATGAGACATGTGGCAGAGAAGAAAAATGCATGGGATACATACAAATTAATGGGTGACATGGAAGCCTATGATAGATATAAGTTGGTCTGTAACCAAGTCACAAAGGAGATTAGGCAGGCAAAGGCAGACTACGAAAAATCCTTGGCAAAGGATGCAAAGAAAAACAGAAAAGAGTTCTTTACATATTTGAACTTGAGAAGGAAAGGGATGAATCAGATTGGTCCACTGGATATTGATGGATCAACAGTTGAGGATCCTGCTCAGGTGGCTAACAATCTAAACGAGTATTTTGTATCTACATTCATGCATGAGGAGTTATTCAGGAAGGAGAATGATGTAGGTAAAGTAAACATTGGCAGTGAGCTGGATGATTTTGTAATAACTGAGAGGAAAGTGGAGGAGAGATTGTTGAGGATAAACATAAAAAAGGCACCTGGGGTGGATGGAATCTATCCAGTTATATTAAAGGAGGCAGCAAAGGAAGTATGCAAACCCCTAGCCATAATTATGAGAGCTTCTTTGGACTCAGGGGAGGTACCCATAGACTGGAGATGTGCAAATGTAACCCCAATTCACAACGGAGGATCAAAGGCTGACACAAGTAATTATAGACCTGTTAGTTTAACTTCTGTTCCAGGTAAATTAATGGAGGCACTGGTTAAAGAAGCACTGCAGGATCATCTAGACAAGAATTCAGTTATAGCTCAGACACAGCATGGTTTTGTTAAGGGCAGGTCTTGCCTGACCAATTTGATTGGATACTATGATGTAGTCACAAAAGAACTGGATGCAGGGAATAACTTTGATATTATATATTTGGATCTTAGAAAGGCTTTTGATACTGTTGCACATGGAAGACTGCTGCACAAATTGGAGCAGTGTGGCATTGGAGGCAAATTGCTGCTATGGATAAGGGGATGGTTGAGTGGCAGAAGACAGAGAGTGGTAATCAATGGACACTGCTCAACGTGGACTAATGTTATTAGTGGAGTTCCTCAAGGTTCAGTGTTGGGTCCGTTGTTGTTTTCGGTGTTTATGAATGATATTGATGATGGGATATCAAGTTTAATGTCCAAGTTTGCAGATGATACAAAGGTTGGCAGGGTCGTTAAGGACACTACTGACGCTATGCTGCTGCAACAGGATCTGGAAAGGTTGAACAGATGGGCTGAGAGGTGGCAAATGAAGTTTAACATTGAAAAATGTAAAGTACTACATATGGGAAACAGTAACCCCAGAGCAACGTATCAACTCTGCGGTACTGCACTGACAGTGGTGGAGAATGAAAAGGACCTGGGGGTAATTGTGCAGGCAGATATGAAGTTCTCTGAGCAGTGCAGACGAGCTGCAAGAGTAGCTCATGGTGTCTTGTCAATGATATACAGGAATTTTTCTAGCAGGGATAAGGAGGTGATTATTCCCTTGTATAAGGCAATGGTTAGGCCACATCTTGAGTACTGTATACAGGTCTGGAGGCCTCATTTCAAGAAGGATGTAGAACTGCTGGAACGGTTACAGAGAAGGGCAACAAGATTAGTGAATGGAACAAAGGGTTGCTCTTATGAAGAAAGGCTTAAGTTTTGCAAATTACAGAGTCTGGAGACTAGGCACCAGCGAGGTGATCTGATAGAGGTGTATAAGGCTTTGAATGGTTTGAGCATGTTCAATGCCAATGGGATTCTTCATCTTGCTCAGAATAATCACCTCAGAGGACATAAATTCAAATTGAGGAAGGACGGATGTCGGATAAATGTGCGGAAATTTGCCTTTGGCCAGCGGGTGGTTGGTTGGTGGAACCGACTTCCATCACTTGTTGTTGAAGTTGATAGCCTGAACAAATTTAAAGCTCAACTGGACAGGTATTTCGAACGAACAGAGGGGTGAAATGGGAGTGGGGTTTTTTTTTTTTTTTTTTTGGCTGATGCTGAATAAGCTTGCTTTCTTGCATCATATGCCTCTACTAATGCTAATGCTAATATTTAACATTAACATTACCATAGTTTCCTTTCTTTATCCTTTCCTTTCCAGTAAAACCAAAACCTTTCAGTTTTGGTTTTATTGGTTTGAGTTCAACAATAATTATTTTCATATAAATTAATGTTTGTTATTTTAAATTATATTATTATATTAAATTAAAATTGTGATTAAGTAAAAAGTTTATTGTACTGCCAAGCCTATATTATATTAGAATAATTTTAAATTATATTACTACATGCATATTGAGGATTGTATTGTATTGTTGATTTTCTCCAGTCTTAATGGTTGACCCTTGAGTGGCATTTATTAATAATTGGAGTTGACAGTATGCAACAATACAACTAACTCATTATATATATATGATACCATATTCAACCATAGTAGTAATAGTACAAGTAATACCTGTTGCCTACTAATACTGGCATATTCTATGGTTTCACTAGACTGTTGTACCATAACTAATGTTTTTTTCAGCTGTTTTATCCTTATCAGCAGTTATTCCATTACAATCTATATTCCAATCAAATATCCCACTCTATACTTAAAATAAAAACATAAACATTAATAATAAACATGAACAAAACATTAACAATAATAAAGAGCATTAAATGTCTGATACTCTATTTTGCTGAATTTAATGTGTGGAGTAGATGAGCTTGAAATTTTTCTGTCATATAGCGGCAGTGGAAACTCTGACTGAAGTTATTCATAGTATGTTATTCATGCTGTAGGTTCCAATAACTCCCTATTGATGTGTGACAAACTTGGCAGGCTGATAAATGATAACAGTGAGGAAATTCTGACTCTCTAGTAGTACTGTGTTTGTTTTTTTTTTTTTTTTTTTTTGTGAAAATATTTTAACTGATAGTAAACCAGTTAAAATATAATTAGATTACAGCCAGTTATGTCACCCGGTCCTGTAGGGATGAAGTTCCCCTGGTTCAGTGTGCATGTGTGTGTGATCATTTGCATTGATGCTAATGATCACACATTTATTAATAAATGCTTTTGGGTATGAGATTAATAGATAATTTAAATTATTCAGATATGAATAATTCAAGAATTTGAGCTAGAAATTATATGCTTAATTTCTTAGCTGTTCCTATATATAAAGAAAATTTAATTTTCTTCTGTAGATTTATCAGATCAGAATATATATTCATTATTTTTTTTTCAGGCATTATGGCTGGTTCTAATAGATCTGGAGATTTAGCAGATGCACAGAAATCAATCCCAGTAGGTACTTTGGCAGCTCAACTTACCACATCATTTGTATGTATCCTTTCTGTGTCCATCACAGGACTGTAGGCTTTAATTCTGAAAGCTAAATAAAAGCACAAAATTATTGTTATTATGTTCTTCTTCCTTCTAAATATTAGGCCTTGAGGCCCATTATATTTTCATGCCATCTCCACTGACGTCCTCTGACAGATCTGACAATTGTTTTATAATGTAGCATCAGTTTTGGGATTCTTTGATTATCCATTCTCTATACATGATCTTTCCATCTTATTCTATAATTTGTTTGTGTTCAGTTATTGTTTTTTCCTTTAGTTTTTCCATTATATTCTGATTTCTTCTTTTGTAAAATCTGGTATGGTCAGGAGTTCTCATGAATTGCATCTCTGCAGCCATTATTCTTCTTTTTCACCCTTCTTACACATGGTCCAATCCTCACCTCCATATACAATTAAAGGTCTGGCTAGTGTGTTTTTATAAATTAAAAGTCTGGCTAGCATATTTTTATAAAGTCTCATTCGTGTATGGTTTTTTTTTTTTTATTTATCATACCATTTTATTCATCTGAAGAACATAATATATTTAGAAACAGAAATTGACACTTGAACTATATTTAATAGTTGGGAAATTCATGTCACAACATGTTTAATATGTCCTCCATGTTTATGAATAGTATAATGCAGTCGGAGCGTGAAGTTGCAAAGAACATAATCCATCATTTCATACAACACAGAAAAATATCATCTTCAAATGCTCTATTCAGTGCAGGAATGCTCTGTTGATTCTTATGAAACATTCTATCTTTGAGATAACCACAGAAATAAAAATCACATGGATTTAAATCAGGTGACATAGGAGACCATGCCTGTCCTTTTCCATTCACTGCAGTGTAGTGGTTAGAAACCACCCTGTTGTCAAAAATTTCATGCAGGAACCCCAGGACTATTCCTGCAGTATTCACTGTTGCCCACCAAATCTCCAAACCTTTCTTTACAAGGTAATGATGTTGTTGGTATGAAAATTTTGAACCCAAAACTGCAAAGAAAATAAATAGTATGGTGAATGAAAAATTACCCTGTATATGTTTTTGTATAAGTAAAGGTCTAAAAACTTGATTTACGATCCTTAGTGCTCTGTTGCAATTTCTTATCTTGGAGTTTTTGTAATTTTCTTTCATATACAAGGTGTGGCAGTAAAGTTCCTGGACTGATGCAATAAAAAGAACACAAAATGAAGGAGCTTAAAAATGGTTTTATTTTTATTCAAAGTAATCACCACCTGATTGAATGCACTTATTACATACACCATTCTAAAAGTTAATGAAAAGAGTCAGCAAAGGCATCCAAAGAGATTAGTTCAGTTTGGCAGTTACATTTTCTTTATGTGTTCAACATCCTGAAATCTCTTTCCTTTGAAGGCAGTTTTCACCCTGGGTAAAATAGAATAAGTCTGCTGGTGCTAGCTTGGGAGAGTAGGGTGGATGGTTGATCTGTATAGTGCCATGTTTTGTCAGAAATGTCTTTACAAGTGTGGAATAAGGGAGGCATTGTTGTGCAACAAGAACCAGCTGCTTTTCTCTTGAAATTGTGGCCTAACCCAGGAAATGGACTTCAATAGTCTTTGAAGCACTTGTACATAAAACACAGCATTGATTCTCTTTTCTTCAAGCATAAATTCCTTGTGAATCACTCCCTGTTTGTCAAAAAATATGGTCAGCATTGTCTTGATCCTGGACTTCTGTAAACAAAACTTTTTTGGGCCTTAGTGATGATTTTGAAATCCATTACATGCTCTGATGCTTCATCTCTGGGTTGTACTGGGTTGTAACACTCATTTCCATTGACAATACAGTTGAGGAAATTAGGATTGTCTTGACAAATCTGGATGAAGTCTTTGCATGATGACACTCTTTGTTGTTTCTGCTCATCTGTGAGGCTGTGCAGCACAAATTTTGCACAGACCTTCCTTTTCTTAAATCTTCATGCAGAATTTGATGAATTGTCTTCTCATTCATATCCAACTCATCAGCCATCATTCTGAGGGTCAAACAACACTCTCCTGCTATGATTTCCCAAATTTTTGCAACTCTGTCCTCATTTTGAGGTTGGTGAACTTCTTGGGTCATCACAAAACACACTAGTAATGGTGTTTCATCACCACTATTTATGGTGTTTCATCACCATAAATAGTTTTTAACATTTCATACATTTCTGTTGCAGATTTTCCCAGTTTAAAGCAAAATTTTATATTTTTTGTTGCTTGATTGTAAAAATCATGACACAATGTTAATGCTACTAATGAAAGTCACTTGCGACCTGTCAACCTACTGGACAGTCTCTGTACCACCATCTGTTGAGGGAAGTTTGATTACCAATTCGGTTTATTTACAAACATGGCCACATCAGCACCAGACTGGCAACTTTATTTCCACATCTCATATGTTTAGAGTACCCAAGATATTTAAAACTATATACTTGTAAGATTTGATTTGCTATACAGATTTTGCTCCTTGTTGGCTCTTTACTGGCAAGCCTTTTTTTTTTTTGTTTTTCCTGGTGATATTTTTTTTTTTTTTTTTTTTTTTTTGCAAGTAAGTGTAAAT
This sequence comes from Mastigoproctus giganteus, assembly GCF_048544385.1. Taxonomy (NCBI): domain Eukaryota; kingdom Metazoa; phylum Arthropoda; class Arachnida; order Uropygi; family Thelyphonidae; genus Mastigoproctus; species Mastigoproctus giganteus. The sequence continues at coordinate 3,157,400 of NC_143584.1, forward strand.
GATGAACTGAATCTTGTACATCATCCTTAGAGCTGGCCATTAAAACCTGATCATTTGAAAATGGCTCAATATGATACATTCCTTGTTTCAGAGGAATATTAACATGAATAGTTATTCTCCAATTTCTTATCATAGAATTTGAATAGCTGTTAAAGAGAAGAGGTGAGAGGTAGCATCCTTATGTAATTACACTGTTTATTGGTTTCCAGTTGAAATCTCTCCATTAATTTTTATTACTATTGTGTTTTTCTCACTGTGGTATATACCTTTTTATTATTTGATTTGGGAAACCTTCTTTAATAATTTCTAATATTATTTCTGCTAATATTATCAAAACCTTTTTTAGCAGTCTGTGAAAACTAGATATATTTTGACATTGTATTCTTTGTTTTTTTAAATTAGGATTTTGATGGAAAATATCCATCTGTGCAGGAAGATCCTCATCTAAATCCATTCTGCTCCTTGTGTATCTAGATTCATAGAATTTACTCAATTTATTTTTAATGTTTTTTGCATAGATCTTATACTCTGAGCTTATTATTATTATTATTTGTAAAATAATAAGAGAAGTTTACCTCAATATAGTACATAGAACACTTCCGTATGATACTCTCCAGAAATTAAAACGAAAAAATCGAAAAACTTTAATAGAGTAACAAAAAATTTAAAAAATAATTAAAAATCAATTTAAGACAATAAAACTCAATTTAACACAATTAAAAATCAATTTTACGCAATTAAAAATAAGAAAATTAATTAAAAGAATTTAACGAAAAAAATTGCGAAACGATTTTCCTTCTTGAAGCTGACAACGCTTTTCAATTTTCATTCCTGTGATCACGACATATGGTCGAAAAGCGTTGTCAGCTTCAGGAAGGAAAATCGTTTTGCACTTTTTTTCGTTAAATTCTTTTAATTAATTTTCTTATTTTTTAATTGTGTAAAATTGATTTTTAATTGTGTTAAATTGAGTTTTATTGTGTTGAATTGATTTTTAATTATTTTTTAAATTATTTGTTACTCTAATGTACGTTTTTTGATTTTTTTCGTTTTAATTTCTGGAGAGTATCATACGGAAGTGTTCTACATACTATATTGAGGTAAACTTCCCTTATTATTTTACAAATATTGATATCAATGTAGAATGTATTGAGCATTACAGCTCTGGTTCATACTAACTATTATTATTTGCCATATAGTGCAAGGAAGCCTGATGTTTATGCTGTACCAGCCAAAAAATATTTCTGAATTACCCTGAGAGAGAGAGAGAGAGAGAGAGAGAGTGAGAGTGAGTGAGTGAGTCAGAAGTAGAAGGGAATCATCAAGAAAGAGAAGAATGATGATATCCAGCTCAGGACACCGGGTGTGCCAAGCCCCCATACTCACCAGATGTGAGCCCCTGGGGTTTATGAGCTTATACTCTATAATTATTGCAGTTTTTCATTTAAAAACAGGAATAACTATATGTTCCATGCAATTTTTGTGAAAATATTCACCTTTTATATCTATTTATGAATTTTTAAAATCTTTCTTTATATGTCTTTTCACTAGAAAATTTAAAAAGTTCAAAGTTAATGGCAAGAATTATAAAGTATTTGCCTGATACTTTATTCTTGTAACCATCTTTGCCTTATTAGCATTAGTAGAGGCATACAATGCAAGAAAGCAAGCTTATACAGCATCAGCCAAAAAAAAAAAAAAACTCTCCCATTTCACCCCTCCATTTGTTCAACTTCCAAAACAAAAGATGGAAGTCTGTTCCACCAATCAACCATCGGCTGGCTAAAGGCAAACATCTATTCTACAACTGTCTTTCCTCAATTTGAATCTGTGCCCCACTCAGGTTCTTAATCTGAGCAAGAGGAAGAATCCCATCAGCATTCAGCTTGCTCAACCCATTCAAGGTCTCATACACTGCAATCAGATCACCTCGCAGGTGCCTACTTTCCAGGCGCTGCAATTTGCAGAACTTAAGCCTTTCTTGGTAAGAGCAACCCTTTGTTCCCCTCACCAATCTTGTTGCCCTTTGTACTCGTTCTAGCAACTCTACAACCTTCCTAAAATGAGGCCTCCACACCTGTACACAGTATTCTAGGTGTGGCTTGACCATTGCCTTGTACAACGGGATAATCACCTCTCTGTCCCTGCTAGCAAAATTCCTATGTAACATTGACAAGACTCCGTGACCTGCCCTGGCAGCCCATCTGCACTGCTCACCAAACTTCATATTTGACGGCACAATTCCCCCCCAGTCCTTTTCAATTTCCACTTCCCTGAGTGTAGTACCACACAGTTGGTATGTTTCTCTTGGGTTATTGCCACCCATATGCAGTTTAACATTTGTCAATGTTAAAATTCAGTTGCCCCTTCTCAGCCCATTTGCTCAACTTATCTAGATCCAGTTGGAGTAGCATACTGTCTTTACGGTCAACAACCCTGCCAACCTTTGTATTATCTGCAATCTTGGACTTGATGAATACACAAAACAACAATGGGCCCAGCACCGAACCCTGGGGAAATCCACTAATAACATTTGTCCACGAAGAGCAGTGTCCGTTGATTACCACTCTCTCTGTCATCTTCCACTCAACCAACCCTTTATCCATTGTAGCAACTTACCCTTAATGCCATAACTCTCCAATTTGTATAGCAGTCTTCCATGTGCAACAGTAGCAAAAGCTTTCCTGAAATCCAAGTCAATGATATCAAAATTATTTTTGACATTCAGTTCCTTTGTGACCACATCATCACATTGGTCAGACAAGACTTCCCTTTAACAAACCCATGCTGAGTATTAATTATTATTATGTGCAGTCTTGTCTAGATGATCCTGCAATGCTTCTTTAACCAACGATTCCATTATTTTCCCAAGAACACAAGTTAACAGGTCTATAGTTACTTGTATCAACTTTTGAATCCCCCTTTGCGAATTGTTGATACATTTGCATACCTGCAGTCTTTCGGGCTCCCCTGAATTCAAGGAAGCTGTCATAATTATGGCTAAGGTTTTGCTTACTTCCTTTGCTGCCTCCTTTAATATAACTGGATAGATCCTGTCCACCCCCCACGTGACTTTTTTATGTTTAACTTCAACAATGTCTCCTCTGCTTTGCTCTCAGTTATTACAAAATCACTTAGCTCCCTGTTAGAGTTTGATAAACTTCTGGCACTCTCTATATCGAATAACTGCTCGTGTGTGAATGTAGATGCAAAATACTCATTCAGTTTATCAGCTGAATGAGTATTCAGCTGATAAACGGAAACCTGAGTATGATCATCAATAGTCGATCCATCTATGTTATATGGTCCAATCTGATTCATCCCTTTCTTTTTACAGTTGACATAAATAAAGAACTGTTTGCTGTTTTTCTTTGCATCCTTTGCCAAAGATTTCTAGTAATCTCCCATCACTGCCTAACCTCTTTTGTACTTGATTGCAGGCGAGCTTATATCAAATGCATTCCATACATTTTGCTTCTCTGCCACGAGCCTCATTAATTCATCTGACTTCCATTTAGACCTGAACCTTGAACACTATTTCTTAATTTGAATGAAAAGCCTAGTAGCCTCAAAGATGAAGTCCCTGAAGGCTTCCCATTTAGAATTCAATGTTGGTAACACCATCAGTTGATTCCACTGTACAGAATTGAAAAATTGTCTGTGACCCCTGTAGTCACCTTTACGAAAGCAAGTCCTTTCCTTTAGCCTTGATGGTAGTTACATTTTTAAGTAATTCCCATATCATTACATTGTAATCACTTAAACCCGGTGGTTCCTTTATCTGCAAATTCTTAATGCATGAATAATCACTGCTGATAATCAGACCAAGAGTATTATTCCCTCTGGTTGCCTCTCGAACATGTTTCTGTAGAAAACAATCATCCAATAAATCCAAAAAAGTCTTGCTAGTGTGCGAGTGACAAATCCACAAGTTCCAGTCTATATCTGGGAAGTTAAAATCCACCATTATAAGACATTCTGATTTACTAGCCCACTCTATTTCTCTGCACAATTGCTCATTATGCTCATCAGATTCATTAGGCCTATAACACACACCTACTCTCATTTTTCCTTTCTCAATGCTTATGTCACACCAAACAGACTCAACATTGCATTGTCCACCAACATCAATTGGATGCACCCCCTTAGATTTTATGTGTTTCCTCTCCTCCCTTTCTGTACACATTGTTCTCCCCAAATTCCAATTCTGCACTGTTTATATCTGTTTGACACCACGTCTCTGATATCCCAACACTATCTGCCTTTGATGTCTTGACTAGCACTTGAAGCTTATCAAATTTATTAACTATACTGCTAGCATTGGTCATTTATTTGTTCCACTATGATCCCAACAGTTCTGTAAATCTCCATTGCCTTGCTTTCCATGCTGCTGTTCATTCTAATAGAAGCAATGCAAGAATCACTTTTGCCTCTGCCTGCAGCCACTGTTAACCTTTTAGTCTGTGTATCCCCCACCAAGCTAGCAGTTTTCTGACCCACCTAACACTGCCTCTATAGCATCAGCAAATATTCTTGCACCCTTTCTATTTAAGTGTGCCCCATCCCTGTAGAAGCAGTCTCTTCTGTCAACAAGCGCAGACCAGGCTGAAAAAAATTCTACCCTTGAGCCTTGCACAATCTCTCCAGGGCCGAATTGATCGCCAAGGCTCTCATCATATACTCCCTCATATCGTGTCTGGGCAGAATTGTAGAGACTTTCACATTCAACCCTAACTTGCAACTTTTTTTCAATATTGACCTGTACTTGTTGAGTAAATCTGCAGATCTTACTGTTAATGTCATTAGTTCCAATGTGTATAACAATATCATCTTTTGTGCCCTTAAAAGATATCTGCTCTACAACAATTATACTTTATTCTTGTGACCATCTTTGCCTTATACTTTATTCTTGTAACCATTTAACACTTTTCTAATTCTTCATATGTAATGCTGTCAGTACAGTTATTATTATTTACACTGGGTGAGAATTGGTGATTATTATGAAATCACAGATCCTGAAAATAATTAAGCCATCCTTCCATTGTATATGGCTATTAAGATTCTGTATGTCTGTGATTGTAGTCGTGTTAGATCTCTTTCTTGCCTTGTGACAAAGGCATTCCATGATTCCCTATTTTTTGTCCTAACTGTTCTCTTTTTGATAGTTCTAATTGTTATTATATTTTAAATAATTAATTTTAATACCCTCTAAATAAGTGAGATAAAGTATTCCCAGTTATATTTGTATATAAAGTTAAAAAAAGGTTACTGCAATATATTCTGTTTATCTTATTGTAATTACATGGTTACATTAGAGATTGTAAAAAAATTCTTAACAGGTGCATGTTGTTTTCATTTAATCATTTAGAACTTCAAAGATGATTCTGTCTGAGTTGCCAGAACCTTGCGGGGTAATGAGATGTGACGATTTTCACACTTAGAATAATAACAAGAATTATTATTATTCATTCAGAAATAGAAAAAGAATCTTACTGATTATTGATATTATATCCCAGCTGATAAGATCATGATTCAGAAGAAAGTGAAAAATAAATTGAAGCAAAAATTGATTGAAGTCTTTGGAACCTTAAAAGGGCCTAAGCAAACTTAATTTGAGGGAATAGATTCAAAGTAAATAATGGTAATTACAGACTGATTATATAAGGAAATGTGTTTTTAGTCCGAGGGTAGTTAGCTTTTGTAACAAGCTACCACCTAGTCTCATAACATTCACAAACTTACGTAGATTTAAGGAGGTAGTTGGATATATATAGTTGGGAGAAATAGATAAAATAAGCTAGGGCTTCCTCTTTATATATATATATATTAGTCAATTTTATTATATATTATCTATCTGTAGGGAATTTAGGTGTGTATGGATCAAACTAACCATATTTTCTTTTACTAACTTGTTAGTAACAAGTTAGTAAAAGAAAACTAGCTTTAGTCTGGAAGGCCTATATACCAGAGGCGAGTGCTAATAATAGAATGTAAAGGAAAACCTGACTTTGATTTATTACGGTAAACTTTACTAAATATCATTTTATAGTCTTAGTAACAACACAATATATATATTAAACAGAATAACAAGAAAGTGGAAATAAGAAGATAGAAAAATGGGGAAGCAGTGTAGTGCAATCACAGGCAGCAAATGCTAATCATAAGCAGAGCATGGGCCATAAAGCAAGAAGAAAAAAAAATAAAAATAAAAAAGGAAAGAAAATAAGGTAGATAGAGAATGATAGAAGATAACAAATAAAATATGTATAATAAGAAATAAATAATTGCAAATTTGACAAAATAAGGATATTGCCTCCCATCAGATGTGAACAGCCAGGGTTACAAGCAAAATAGCAATGTGTCATCATTTCTGCTGTAAACATTCTGATGTAAACCACAAGCCAAAGGGTAAAAAACATAAACAAATAAAAATGAGAATAACATTTTTTTACCACAATAAATGAAAATAAAATTTTCTAAAGAAAATAAAAATTACAAGGATTAAAAGGGGGATTTTGAAAATGGCTTGTGAACTTTGCAGTTTTTTCTCCCTTTATTTCTTGCTTTATATATATATGTTTGATCTCCGTAAATTTTTTTCCTTGTATAATTCTGACATTATTAATACTAATAAAAACCTGGCAGTGGAAGTCCTGTGATTGGAAGATAAAATACTTCATATCACTTCTAATCATTACTGTAGTATCTGGAGTGGGATATTAGTTATAAGCAATATTTCAATATAAAAAATATGCAAATGCCCATAGCATTAGGCATTGTATTGAGAAAAGGTTTTAGACAGTGTGTTAAGATAAGCCCTTGGAGTAAGAATCACCTCCCACTTTGCTCGAAATCGTAAAGAAGCTTGATTGTTGCTACCAGTAACATGAAAACAAACTTATCACAGACAGAAATATATTTAATTTTCCTTAAAACTTAAATGAGGAATATCACAAACAATATATTATTAGTTTTTACAAATAGTTTATGTATTGGTTCTTAATGTTAGCAAAGTCCAGCCATAATAAAAATTAGCTGAATGGTGACTGACTACAGTGTGAGACAGACTACTGCTTTTATAGTAGTTCTACATTAAGAAAGCCTCTCCTCCTCCTTTGCAGGTGCCACACATAAATACTGCCATTTGCCCTTCTGTTGGTGAAATATCCTTATTGCAGTATCTTTACTGATGCATCATCTCTCTAGTTTGTCTTATTAAATACAGGAACTCCCCGACTTGCAGAAATTCGACTTTACATAAGTTTTTCCAGCCCATGCAAACTTAAAAAAAATGGAAACATATTTTGCATCACTTAGGAATAAATGGAGGTATCGTGAAAATATCATAATGTGAACCCAGTAACACACTGTTACTTTTGTAATTCATTCCAAGTCCTTGGAAATTGAAATTTCGCTATATTATTAAGCTATTTATCTCTCTAAAAAGTCATATTTATAATGGAAATTGCACTACCCTTTCATCATTAGAATATGTTCCCGTTATAAGTATCAATTTTGAATGCCTTTGTGATATTTTTTAAAGCAGGTTTCTGGAGGTCATGAACAAAAAACAATAAAAACAATTTGCACTTTCTGGTTTATTGGGCTTTTCTGTCAGTGCATCTAATTATAAATGGGTAGTAAACTCAATCTTATTGCATTCGTGATAATACCGATAACTGGAATTCTGTGTATTTTTATGGTATTACGGTGAAATGTGTTCCTCTTCACTGAAATCTTCAATCATATAAAAACAAATTTTCAGAAACTTCTCTTCATTCCTATTTACGTATTACAATGATGAAAGGAAAACAACCAACAAAAGTGCAAGTAGTGGTAGTGCCAGGAAACGAAACAAAATTGATTTCGAATTGAAGATGAAAATGATTACATACAAAGCAGGACAAAGTTTGGAATCTGTTTCAAGGAAATTAGGTCTCATTGCTTCAACAGTGAATACTATTTTAAAGGACTGCATGTATAAAAGAGCATTAGTATTAGTAGAGGCACATGATGTGAGAAAGCAAGCTTATACAGCATCAGCCAAAAAAAAAAAAAAAAAAAAAAAACGCTTCCCATTTCACTGATCCATTCATTCCAAATGTTTGCATAGTTCTGCCTTGAATTTATTTAAGCTAATCAACTTCCACAGCAACTGATGGAAGTTTGTTCCAGCAATCAACCCACTGGCTATAGGCAAATTTCTGCACATCTATTCTACAACAGTTTCTCCTCAGTTTGAATCTATGCCTCCTCAGGTTTGTAATCTGAGCAAGAGGAAGATTCCCATTAGCATTAAGCCTGCTCAATCCATTCAAGGCCTTATACACTTCAATCAGGTCACCTCACAGGTGCCTAGTCTGACAAGCTGCAATTTGCAGAACTTAAGCCTTTCTTCATAAGAGCACCACTTTGTTCCCTTCACCAGTCTTGTTGCTCTTCTCTGTACTCATTCTAGCAACTCTACATCTTTCCTAAAATGTGGCTTCCAGACCTGTACACAGTACTCAACGTATGGCCTGACCATTGCCTTATACAAGGGGATAATGACCTCCTTATCCCTGCTCACAAAATTCCTGTATATCATTGAGAAGAACCCATGACATACTCTGGCAGCCTGTCTGCACTGCTCAGAAAACTTCATATCTGACTGCACAATTACCCCAAGATCTCTTTCATTCTCCGCTACCCTGAATGTAACACCACATAGTTGGTAAATTTCTCTGAGGTTACTGCTACCCATATGTAGTATATTGCATTTGTCAGTGTTAAACTTCAGTTGCCAGTGCTCAGCCCATCTACCCAACTTTTCCAGATCCTGTTGCAGCAGCATACTGTCATTGCTGTTATTAAGAACCCTGCCAACCTCTGTATTATCTTTAAACCCTGATATTAAGCTTGATATACCTTCATCACTATCGTTTATAAATATACAAAACAATAATGATGCTTGATGGATAATGCTACACATAGAGCAGTACACATTGACCATTACTCTGTCTTCTCCCACTCAACCATCCTTTTATCCATTGTAGCAACTTGTTCTTAATGCTATACTGCTAGAGTTTGTACAGTAGTCTTCCATGTGCAACAGTATCAAAAGCTTTCCTGAAATCCAAGTATATGATATCAAAATTATTTTTTGCATCCAGTTCCTTTGTGACCACATCACAGTATTCCAATCAGATTGGTCAGACAAGACTTCCCCTTGACAAATCCATGGTGTGTCTGAATTATTACTGCTGTCTTGTCTAAATGATCCTGCAATGCTTCTTTAACCAGTGACTCCATTATTTTCCCTGGAACAGAAGTCAAACTAACAGGTCTGTAATTACTTGTGTCACTCTTTGACCCCCCCCTTGTGAATTGGAGAGACATTTGTACATCTCTAGTCCATAGGGACTTCCCCAAATCCAAGGATGCTCTCATAGTTATGGCTAAGGGTTTGCTTACTTCCTTTGCTGCCTCCTTTTATATAACTGGATAGATATCCACCCCAGGTGCCTTTCTTCAACAATTTCTCATGTTTAACTTCAAAAATTCCTCCTACACTTTGCTCTAGGTTATTTCAAAATCATTCAACTCCCTGTTAGAGTTTGATAAACATCTGGCCCTCTCCTCCTTCAATAACTCCTAATGTGTGAATATAGATGCAAAATACTCATTTCGTTTGGCAGCTATCTGAGTATGATCATCTACAGTCAAACCACTGATATCAAGTGCACCAATCTGATTCATTCCCTTCCTTTTAGAGTTTATATAAGTAAAGAAGTCTTTGCTGTTTTTATTTGCATCCTTTGCCAAAAATTTTTCATAATCTGCCTTCGCTTGCCTAACTATCTTTGTGACTTGATTAAAGATTAACTTGTATCTAACATAGGCTTCTGTGTCGCGTGACAATTTATGTACATCCCATGCATTTTTCTTCTTTGCCACATGCCTCATTAGTTCATCTGACATCCATTTGGGCCTGAACCTAGAGCAGTATTTCTTAGTTGGAACAAAAAGCCTAGTAGCTTCCAAGATTACTTTATTGAATGGTACCCACACATGTCAAAGGATCAATGCACTTAAGATCAACAGTGATCACAAAACAGCATTCAGGTGCTATATCGACAATAGAACAGCTGTTAATAATATGGATGGAAAATAAAATCAGAATCAGAAGTGAGTGCCCTTGAGTCCAATGACCATTCAAGCAAAAGCAACAAGTATTGCTTGTTGCTTTTGTAAGTATATAGTTAACTTGGGGCGGGGGGGGGATTCAAGGACTAATAGTTTAACAGTAGCTGCAGGAAGTGGTGAAGGTGATTCTTGCACTACTTCTATTAGAATAAGTAGCGACCTGGAGCGAGGGGTGTTGGGGGTTTCAGGGACGGATGGCAGTCATTGTGAAACAGGTGGGTATATGGGATGTGTTAGGGTAACTAGGAATAGGAATAGGTGCATGTATGCTTGCATGTATACCAATGCTAGAAGTATAGTAAATAAATTTGATGAATGTGAAGTGTTGGTCAAGACATCAAAGGCGGATATTGTTGGGATAGCAGAGACATGGTGTCACTCAGATATAAGGAATGCAGAACTGGAATTTGGAGAGTACAATGTGTACAGAAAGGATAGACAGGATAGGAAGGGAGGAGGTGTTATGCTGTTAATTAAGAAAAACATAATATCAAAAGAAGTGCACCCAGTTGATATAGATGAACAGTGCACTGTTGAGTCAGTTTGGTGTGACATAAGCACTGTGAAAGCAAAAATAAGAATAGGCGTGTGTTATAGGCCTAATGACTCGAAAGAATACAATGAACAATTGTACAGAGAAATAGAGTGGGCTAGTAAATAAGAATGTCTTATAATGGGGGATTTTAACTTCCCAGATATTGACTGGAACTTGTGGGTTGGTCACTCACACACTAGTCAGACTTTTGTGGTTTTATTGGATGATTGTTTTCTGCACCATCATGTTCAAGAGCCAACCAGAGAGAGTAATACCCTTGATCAGGTTATCAGCAGTGATCATTCGTGTATTAAGAATTTGCAGATAAAGGAACCACTAAGTGGCAGTGATCACAGTGTACTGATGTGGGATTTACTTAAAGATTTAATACCATCAGGGATAAAGGAAAGGGTTTTTGCTTCCGTAAAGGGGAGTACAGTGGTCTCAGACAGTTTTTAAATTCTGTACAGTGGGATCAACTGAAGATGTTACCAACAGTAAATTCTAAGTGGGAAGCATTCAAGGAATTAATCGTGGATGCTACTAAAAGTTTCATATCTATTAAGAAATATTGTTCAAGGTTTAGGCCTAAATAGTTATCAAATGAACTAATGAGACTCATAACAGAAAAGAAAAATGCATGGGATCCATATAAATTATCAAGCGACTCAGAAGCCTATGGCAGATATAAGCTAGTCTGTAATCAGGTCACAAAGGTGGTTAGGCAGGCAAAGGCAGATTATGAGAAATCTTTCGCAAAAGATGCTAAGAAAAACAGCAAGGATTTCTTTACTTATATAAACTAAAAGGAAGGGGATGAAACTGATTGGTCCACTTGACATCGATGGTTCGACTGTTGATGATCCTGCTCAGATAGCAAACAAACTGAATGAGTATTTTGCATCTACATTCACACGTGAGGAATTATTAAGGTTTGAAAATAGCAGACGGTTATCAAATTGTAGCAGGATACTTAATGATTTTGTAATAACTGAGAGCAAAGTGGAGGAGAAATTGTTGAAGTTAAACATAAGAAAAGCACCTGTGGTGGATGGGATCTATCCAGTTATATTAAAGGAGGCAGCAAAGCAACTAAGCAAACCATTAGCCATAATTATGAGGGCATCCTTGGACTCAGGGGAGGTTCCCACGGACTGGAGATGTCCAAATGTATCCCCAATTCACAAAGGGGAATTGAAGGGTGACATGAATAATTACAGACCAGTTAGTTTAATTTCTGTTCCGGGTAAAATAATGGAGTCACTGGTTAAAGATGCATTGCAGTATCATCTAGGCAAGACTGCAGCAATAATTCAGACACAACATGGGTTTGTTAAGAGTAGGTCTTGTCTGACAAATTTGATACGATATTAGGATGTGGTTACAAAGGAACTGGATGAAAAAAATTTTGATATCATATATTTGGATTTCAGGAAAGCTTTTGACACTGTTGCGCATGGAAGACTATTGTACAAATTGGAGCAGAATGGTATTAAGGGTTAGTTGCTACAATGGATAAAAGGATGGTTGAGTGGGAGAAGACAGAGGGTGGTAATTAATGGGTGCTGCTCTTCGTGGACTAGTGTTATTAGTGGAGTCCCACAGGGTTCTTTGTTGGGTCCACTGTTGTTTTGTATATTTATCAATGATATTGATGAAGGTATATCAGGCTTAGTGTCGAAGTTTGCAGATGATACAAAGGTTGGCAGGGTTGTTAATGACAGTAATGGCAGTGTGCTGCTGCAACAGGATCTAGATAATTTGGCCAGATGGGTTAAGAAGCGGCAACTGAAGTTTAACCTTGACAAATGCAAAGTACTGCATATGGGTAGAAGTAACCCGAGAGAAAAGTACCAACTGTGTGGTACTATACTTAAGGTGGTAGAAAATGAAAAAGACCTGGGAGTAATTGTGCAGTCAGATATGAAGTTGTCTGAGCAATGCAGACAGGCTGCCAGAGCAGGTCATGGGGTTTTGTCAATGATGTATAGGAATTTTGCTAGCAGGGAAAAGGAGGTGATTGTCCCTCTGTATAAGGAAATGGTCAGGCCACTCCTTGAGTACTGCGTACAGATCTGGAGGCTTCATTTTAAGCAGGATGTCGATCTGCTTGAGTGTGTACAGAGAAGGGCAACAAGATTGGTGAGCGAATGAATGGATCCTCTTACCAAGAGAGGCTAAAGTTCTGCAAATTGTAGTGGCTGGAGACTAGGCACCTGCACTGTGATCTGATTAGGTGTATAAGGCCTTGAATGGGTTGAGCATGCTGAATTCTGATGGGATCCTTCCACTTGTTCAGATTACAAACCTAAGGGGGCATAAATTCAAATTAAGAAAAGACAGATGTAGAATAGATGTGCGGAAATTTGCCTTTAGCCAGTGGGTGGTTAATTGCTGGAACAAACTTCCATCTGTCATTGTGGAAGTTGATAGGTTAAATAAATTTAAGGAGGAACTGGACAGACATTTGGAGGCAATGGTGTGATTTTTTTTTTTTTTTTTTTTTTTTTTCTGTCTGATGCTGCATAAGCTCATACACTTGCTTTCTTGCATCACATGCCACTACTACTACTATTTATAAAGATATTAAGGATAAGTACGGTGAATTCCAACCCAAATTCATAACAAGCAACGAGTGGTTTAATAGGTTCAAGTATCATGCTTGTTTCCCAACGTTAAAATATGCGTTGAAGTTGCTAGTACCGATTCTGCAGCTGCAGAGAAATTTTGTGATGTGTTGGAAAAATTATTGATGAAGGCCGCTATTCAATGCAGCAAATTTTTAACATTGACAAGAATGCTCTGTAAAAAAAAAAATGCGGATCGAACATACATTGCCAAAGAGGAAAATATAATTCCAAGTTTCAATGCATCAAAAGATAGGGCCTCACTCTTGCTTGGGGCTAATGCAGCGGGAGATTACAGATTAAAACCACTGCTTGTGTACTATTCTGGAAATCCTCGTACATTTAAAGGCATCAATAAAGCCACCCTACCTGTGCATTTCCGATCAAACCAGAGAGCATGGATAACAATATCTCTCTTTGAGGATGGTTTTAGATGCTGCTTCATTCCCAAGGTTGAAAAATATTGTAAAGACAATGGTGTTCCTTTCAAGATTTTGCTTCTATTAGATAATGCTACTGACATCCTACACATCTAGATGATTTCAATTCGAACATGAGTCATATTTCTACCATCAAACACAACTTCAATTATCCAACTTATGGATTAGGGTGTTATTTCGAATTTAAAAGCATACTATTTACGCACATTTGCTCAGGCATTGTCTGCAGTTGACAATGAGAAAAATTTTATGTTAAGAATTTTGGAAATCTTACAATATTTAACACGCCATCTTAAACATTAATAAGGCCTGGGCAGAAATTACTAAAAGTTGTTTAAATGGCACATTGAAGAAAATATGCCCACAGCACGTAAAAGGCTTCGAAGGATTTGATAAAGACGAATCATATGAAGAGGTTACAGATAAGATTGTAAAGGTTGCAGACCTACTTCAGTTGGAGGTTGATGCCAAAGATGTGGAGGAGTTAATAGAGGAAGAAGAGAAGGAATTATCTAACAAAGAACTTATTGACTTGCAAGCAATGATAGTGAAAGAAGAAAATGCTGACGAAGCTCAAGATGAACCAAATGAGGAGCCAAGACGCTTCATCACCAGAGAGATGGCAATAGCATTTCGTAAAATTGCCTTGTCAATGGCAAGGTTTGAGAAGATGGATCCTGACAGCGAATGATTCTTAAAAGTTAACAGAGGGGTGAATGATATGCTTCCTTGCTATAAATAATATGATGAAAAGAAAAAAAGCCACCATCCAGTCATCCATTAATATATTCTTTCGTAAGGTTGAGTGGCCGACCCCTTCTAAATCTCCACAGCCCTCAACCACCACAGCAGTGTATTTATCATCTGAAGATGTCAATTCTGGTAACGATGCTCAAGAGGTAAAACTTACTGATGTTATGCCTGTTTCCTCTCTTTTTTTGTAATTTTATCATTTTGAATTTTTTTTTTAAATTGCGTGCCTTTGTAATTTTTCTTGCACGAGATAAAAATTGAATAAATAATTCTATTTACATGTTTATTGAACATTTCTGTTTTGATTCAATCAATTCAGCGAGCATAGTTGCAAGTGCTGCACAAGCATGGGTGAAATTCTGACTTATGCAGCGTTTCGCGGAATGCAACCCTTACATAAGTTGGGAAGTTCCTGTAATAAGGAAATAATAATAAAAGTATTGGAAAATTGGGTGTTTGAATCTCATAATCTATAGTCTCCCCTATAGCTTCCCCAATTTATAGTGTCGTTTATAGCAGTTGTTATTCAGTATCTGAAGGTGAAGAGGAATCCTCAGCTTTGGATTCTTCTGAAATGTTCACAAATGGAGGCACTGGTGTCATCTGTTTGCTTGTAGACGGTTGAGATGTACAAGCAGTTGGAGGTAAAATAGGAGTGGGAGTCAGTGAAGTTCACTTAAAGAAAGCGTCCAGCTTCAGTTGTTTGCCACTCTGATGTTGTTTCTTAATAATGATCGCCCTGAACTGCTGAAAATGTTCATAGTAAGGGACAATTTCAGGGTCCCTATGTAGTGGATGGCGATATCCATGAGATTTCTCATTTCAGACAGTGTAGGCCGTGCTGGTGTAATTTGCTCTTCGTCAATGTCTTCTTCTTCCCCTGCCTTGCCATATTGAACCTCGTCCACAATTTCTTCTTCAGTGAGGACTTGGTAACCAGGATCACCTTCATCATTTTCAAGCCATTTCAGAACATCATCTTCAGTTGTTTCCCGGTTGCTAGCATTTACAAGGGTGTGCCGAAAGTCATTTGCCTCAAATTCTTCGAAATCCAAATACAGTTCAATATTATACAACTTCTTCCAACCATTTGCCAAAGTCGTAGTCTTCATCTCCTTCCAAGCAGATGCAAAGTTAAAGAGCTGAAGATTAATGTTGTAGACTTGTAGACTCTGAAGTGTCCTGGCTCCTCTTGTCTTCTTCTGCATCTTCTTCATCTTCCAACACAACCATTACTTCTTTCAAAAAGTTATTCTTATACAGCCTCTTCAGGCTGAAATTATTCCCCGGTCCATTGGCTGAATAACCAAAGTTGTGTTAGGAGGTAAAAAAAAAGCCATTTAATTCTGCCATTCTTACTAACTAACTTCTCAGCACTAGGATCAGCAGGGGCGTTGTCAAGAAGCAACAATGCCTTTACGTTATTCAGGGAAATTTTCAGAATATCTGTCTGGAAGCACCTCACATCAGGGACAAAGTGCTTGAAGAACCAGTCAGAAAAAATCTCTGAAGTAAACCACGCATTCTTTGAGCTGGTGTAAATAAGAGGCAACTGATTCATAATGTCTTTAAGAGTGTTTGGTTTCTTTGATTATCAAAACAGTAATGGAAATAGGTAATTATTATTAATTTTTAATTAATAATAACACTGAAGTTATTATTAGATATTTGTATAACCTAAAAAAATAATATGGTCGAGATTATTATGTACATTTACTATATTATTATTTGTTCGGTCCATTAAATCCGAAATATCGGGGTCCATTAAATCGAGGGTTTACCGTATACAGTTAATGAACAAAAGATTCATTAACATTGGTATCCAATCAATCAGATAGTGAATTACATTTGTATCCAATCAATCAGATAGTGAATCATGTTACCATTAGGTTTACATAAACAGATCTTATTTGTCTTGTGTACAAACTGCATCATTTTCTTGTTTTGTGCATTTAAAACAGTTGTGATAGTTGCGTATTGTTTTTCATCTATTATCGTACATGGAATTTCTTATGTTTGTATTATAGTGTGAATATATTATATTGCCTTCTGTTTTAAATAAATTATTTATTTATATTTTCCGATAATATTTAAGATATTTCTGGTGTGTTTTTATTTGGTGCTTCCTTTGACAACCTCTTCCTTAGAGACAAGTAAGTAGCCACTTATATTTTCTTTGCCTGTTTTGTAACTTGGGATTAGCATTAGGCATCAGCCAAAAAAAAAAAAAAAAAATTCCTATTTCACCCATCCATTCACTCCAAATGTTTTCCTTGAACTTATTTAAGTTGTTGACCTCCACTACAACAGATGGAATTTATTCCAGCTATCAACCACCCATTGGCTAAAGGAAAATTTCCACACATCTATTCTACAATTGTCCTTCCTCAATTTGAATTTATGTCCCCTCAGATAAGTAATCTGAGAAGAGGAAGAATCCCATCAGCATTGAGCTTGCTCAAACCAATCAAAGCCTTATGCACCTCAGTTAGATCACCTCGCAGGTGCCTAGTCTCCAGAAGCTGTAATTTGCAGAACTTAAGCCTTTCATGGTAACAGCAACCTTTTGTTCCACTCACTAATCTCATTGCCCTTCTCTGTACTTGTTCCAGCAGCTCTACACCTTTCCTAAAATGAGGCCTCCAGACCTGTATGCAGTACTCAAGGTGTGGTCTAACCATTGCCTTATACAAGGGGACAATCACCTCCTTATCTCTGCTAGCAAAATTCCTGTATATTATTGACAAGACACCATGAGCTACTCTTGCAGCCTCTCTGCGCTGCTCTGAAAACTTCATACAAATCTAACTGCACAATTATCCCCAGGTCCTTTTCATTCTCCAGTACCCTGAGTGTAGTACCACCCAGTTGATATGTTACTCTTGGGTTACTGCTACCCAGGACTGTGGAGCCAGAAGAAAATTTTGTGGCTCCAGCTCCTCTAATTTATCAAAATCATGATTTAGTTTTGAACTGTTGAAGTGAGCAATGATTATGCCCAACTGACAAATGAAAACACTGTTGGAATGAGCTTTACATTATAGGCTAAATATACACAGTTAATTTGACCTGAAAATAAATGCTCTACACTGGCTTGAGTAAGGGGCAATGCAAACACCAGTTGTGCAATATCTCATTATGATTTTAGGGTACTTTAATATTGCATCTTTTACTGACATCTTTGATTGACAATCAATTTTTTCTACTTCAGCGAGAGAGACACATACCTCTAACTTGAATTTAGTCAATGTATTAATAGGAGTAACACATGGTACACCTTTTTCTAATTCCAGTCAAGAGCCTTTCAAGCTATGCTGTTTGTCAATAATCTTTTCAAAATCAAACTCATCTTCAGAATTAGTATTAGGTGATGATGATGGTGGATTGCTTTGTATTTGATCTCCTAGGGCTGGGCATTCTTGAGAGTTTCTTATTCTGAGTGCTATATCACATAAAGCTTCCTTTGCTTTGTATCTGTTGTTGTTGTTGTTATTTGGTTTTTAGGAGCATTAGCAACTAAGGCCATATTGCTCCGGGAAATGCGGTGGTTATTCCCTGACCTTTCCGCATCTTCCGTATTTGATGGTGATGGGCTCGAACCCTGGTCTAATCAAGAAGTGTGTGCTACGCACTGCTGCTCCTTCCCACCTGGCTACGGAGGTGCCTTTTGTATCTGTTAATAAACATCTGTACTTGAGATCAACATAAATGCCAGCTAATATTACATCATTTCCCAATAAAGATTCTTCCTTAACTTCCATGGAGGTCATGACACCTTTAGCAATGGGACCATATATCTTGGAGAGGCAGTAGATCAGAGGCTTCCATTCGTTTAGGAACTGATCAAGAGTCAAGTCTTCACCTTGAATTTTCTTGAATAGTATGTAGTTAGTAAACAAGTTTTTAAGTTTCTGCACCTGGTCCACAGTACTTCTGTTAGTGTTAATTCAGGGTTGGCCATGTCAATAAGGATATGTGTTGTGTCTTATGTAAGGTGGCCCCTAAATGTTAGTTCATCTCAGCCATGGTTCTCTGTGATGATATACAAAACTCTGTACAATGGCTAGAAATGAGTGTAATGCTCTCTCTCTCTCTCTGTGTGTGTGTGTGTGTGTGTGTGTGTGTGTGTGTGTGTGTGTGTGTGTGTGTGTGTGTGTGTGTGTGTGTGTGTGTGTGTGTGTGTGTGTGTGTGTGTGTGAGTTGTTTAGTTGTTTCTGGCCATTTAGCTACCAAGAAGCAGCGATCACCAGGAAGGTTGCTTCCCAGTACCTGTCATGAGTTTCAGGTCCAGTAAGCTGTCCATCATCATATACGTGCTACCCCACCTAGTATCTTGATCCAAAATTGCTACTTTTCCAGCATGCTGTTTAATTATTACTTCTGTTTGGCTTTCTAGCAGCTAGTACAACCTGTGTCATCTTACTTACAAGAGCAGTTGTATGTTTATTTCCTAAGCCATTGCCAGCTGTAAAGTATGAACACCGCAATGCATGTGCTGGACTCTCAAGAGGCTTGAAATTTCATTCATTATGTCACTTAAATCCAGTTCTGCTTCTACGTCATCATCAGGTTCTAATTCTGAAGTCTCACCACTTGATTCATCTCTTTCACTTTCATCATCTGTTATTGAATCACCCCTCTCTCTCTCTCTCTCTCTCTCGGTCTTTATTTAACTTCTCAGTGATACTTGACATGTTCGAGGCATTATCAGTCACAATGCACAATACATGCTCTTTTCTTATTTCAAACTCTTGCAGAATGCCTTATTATTATTATTAGCTATATGGTGCAAGGAAGCCTGACACTTATACTGCACCAGCCAAAAAAAAATTTCCTGAGTTACCCTAAGAGAGAGAGATTCAAAAGTAGAAAGGAATTGCCAAGAAAGAGAAGAATGATGATATCCAGCTCAGGACTCTGGGTGTGCCAAGCCCATACTCACCAGATGTGAGCCCCTGGCCTTTCACTAGTTGATGAAGGTACTTGCTTGTATGTTGGGCATATGTTGAAACACTGATTTTATTGGTCAAAGTTTTACTAATTTTTGCTCCACAGTTAAAAATCTCACCATTCACTTGGCATGTGCAAATATATTATTTATCATTTTCAGTGACCATCAAGTATTCAAATACATTAGACTTTGTTCTAGATCCTTTGTTCATTGTAGAGGGCTTCCACACATTTTATTATTTCTGAAAAAAATAAAGTGAATTCTTAAACCACTCACTGGTTTAGAGATTGAAAAAAAAAAAAAAAAGATAGTAAACAAAAAGAACAGGGAAATGAAACTACACCATGAGGCATAAAAGCATATAACATATGTGCCGACCTCATGATTATGACTGACCAAGTTAGTTGGAGCCAGTTTTTTTTTACTGGCTCTGGCTCCAGCTCCATAGAAACCTCAGTCTCCATGGCTCCGGCTCCACAGCCCTGCTGCTACCCATATGCCGTACTTTACATTTGTCAATGTTAAACTTCAGTTGCTACCTCTCAGCCCATCTGCTCAACTTTTCTAGATCCTGTTGCAGTAGCATACTATCATCCTGCCAACCTTCATATCGTCTGCAAATTTAGACATTAACCCTGATATACTTTCATCAGTATCATTGATTAATACAGAAAACAACAGTGGACCCAACACAGAACCCTGGGGGACCCCACTGATAACATTAGTCCACGAAGAGCAGTGTCCATTGATTAAACACTCTCCGTCTTCCCCCACTCAACCATCCTTTTATCCATTGTAGCAACTTGCCCGTAATGCCATGCTGTCCAATTTGTACAGGAGTCTTCCATGTGCCACAGTATCGAAAGCTTTCCTAAAATCCAAGTATACGATATCAAAAATATTTTTTTGCATCTAGTTCCTTTGTGACCACATCATAGTATCCAATCAAATTAGTCAGACAAGACTAATTTGAGTCAGGATGTAGATAAAGGTATATTTATTGAACAGTTGTGGCAAAGAAATTTGCAGGAGCATGGCCTTAGTAAGGGGCAAGTGTTACAAAATGTTATTGTTTTAGCAATTAAAAAAATTAGAAATAAGCCCATGACCAATTGGATAATAGAACTTTTTGGTCATTTTCACAAGTTATTGTTAAATAGAGATCGAATTTATATTAGTTGGGATTTTCACAGCATCAGGGATATTGTTTTAGTCACACAGTGCTACAAATGCATGGCCTTTGTGCATATAACAAAACTCTTTAAGAACGATGTTTTCTGTGGTCATTGTTCTGGAAAAGGACATTCTTTTAAGAGTTACGTACAAAGGTCGGAGCAGAGTGGATGCGTTAATTGTTGGCAGAAAAATAATGCTCCGCTGAGCATTCAGCAATTGATAAATTATGCCCTGAATATTTAAGGGCTTTAGAATTTAATAAATTCTAAAGCATGAAATTTAATAAAAAAATGAATCAATTATGAATCATAACAGTAATGGGTTTTTATTGAAGATGCTTCAGATTTATGCTCAGCAGTCAAAAGATGTTGCCTTGCAATTAAGTAAGGTGGCAGAGGAGAGGTTGTGTGACATAATTATGCTTTAGGAGCCTTACACTTTTCTCGGTAAGGTAAGGGGATATCCAGTTACATATAGGATCATTCATTGTGGGGGCACTCTGATGGCGGCAATTGTAGTTGTCAATAGAGAATTGGTGATAACTGTGATCGCTTCATTTAAGTAACAAGTATGGAGGGTGCTGTGAGATGATGATACCGAGTGGTCCTGTGTGCTTGGTATCGCTTTGCTTCAAATTTAGTGATATTATCGAACCATTCAATATTTAGAGAGGGTTGAGGTGCTCTTGAGAGCAAGAGGAAAAACCCATAGTGGTAGCTGCAGACACTAATTCCCGCTTCACACTCTGGGGGACTGGGGCCTCCGATGACAATGGTCATGATCTAGAGGAGTTCCTTTCTTCCTCAGGGTGGGGAGTTGTGAATGACCCCCAGCAGCTTGCTACCTACTCCTCTATATGTGGTGAGTCATATAATGACGTTACCTTCTGTTCTGAAGCAGCTTTGAATAAGATTACAAACTGGAAGGTCCATAATGCTGTTGTGACCAGTGACCATAGAGGCATCTCATATAATTACTGTGTGACTGGCACTCCCAGGACCTGGTTGGATACTAACAGGTTTGCTACTAAGACTGTTAATTGGAAAATTTTTGATAATTTCGTAGAGAATCGTATTAATGAAATTAATGATTCATAGAAAGTTAACATGATAACAGAAATACTTCAAGAGGCTAGTAGAACCTCAATGAGAAAGAAGAGGAAACCTGTCAGATCTGTTCCATGGTGGGATCCCATCTTAACTGATCTTAAGAAAAGGGTTCGGTCCTCAAGGAAGAGCTCTCAGTGCTCTCAAAGGGTAGCCAATGCTGACGTTGTGGCTGAG
Source organism: Mastigoproctus giganteus (assembly GCF_048544385.1). Lineage (NCBI taxonomy): Eukaryota > Metazoa > Arthropoda > Arachnida > Uropygi > Thelyphonidae > Mastigoproctus > Mastigoproctus giganteus. The sequence goes on from NC_143584.1 coordinate 3,179,350, forward strand.
TTGAAAAGGAATTACACTGAGTTGAGAAAGGAATATTTCACAAAGATCAAGCTTTTTAAATGTCTAGCATGGCAGTCTTTCATGGAGCATGCTGGGAACTCTGATCCTTGGGATTCTATTTATGGAATCATTACTGATAGGATTTACCTTAATGAAATCACTTACAGTGTTCTAAATGAGAGCCAACAGGACACTATTACATGGGCCCAATCTGTCCGACAGGTCGTGTCAGAATTATTTTTAAAAGATGATAACACTGTAAATAATAGTGTACAAAATCAAATTTTAAAAGAAAACAATGAATATCACTCTGAAGAAATGGAAGCACCCTTCTCTCTTGTGGAACTTAATGTAGCCATGAATTTAGTCAAAGATGGGAAGGCTCCGGGGATTGATTTCCTGGAGACTTGTGTTATTAAGCTCTTTCACTTGAAGTTTCCTCTGATCTTGTTGGACATATATAATGCATGTCTTAAGGCAAGCATTTTTCCTAAGATCTGGAAAATTGCTGTTTGGAAAGTAATCCTTAAGAATCTGGAGAGACCACTGGATGAACCGACATCATATCGCCCAATTGCTCTTTTGTCAATTTTGGGTAAAGTATATGAGAAACTGATCGTCCTAAGATTTCAGACAAGATATGAATCCTTGGGCTTGTCATCCTCAAAACAGTATGGATTTAAAAAGGATAATTCTATTTGAAGATGCAATTAGGAAATTAATTACAACTGTTCAGGAAGGGTCACGATGATACACGCTTTGTTTGTTTGTGGATTTCAGGGGTATGTTCAATGCTCTGTGGTGGGGTAGTATCCTATGCAGGGCTAGAACTGTGCTATGTCTCAGAAATCTCTTTACTTTAGGGATTACTTTTCTGACTGCAGGGTCATGGTTCGATCCCGTTTGGAAGAGGAGTTTTGTCTCGTGGAGTGCAGGTATCCCCAGGGGTCAACCTTCGGGCCTTATATATGGAATATGGTTTTGGATGAGTTTTTGGAGTGCGATATGGGTGACACTTGTGCCATCTCCTATTCAGACATCTTAATCTTAATTGTTGCAGGTGATTCTTGGAAAACAATTGAAGAAAAGGCTAGTCCGTGCTTTAGGATCTCTTAAAATTGGGATCTCCAAAACAAAAAACCATGGTTATGTTTTTAAAGAATAAACTGAGTTTGACTAGACCACCTCTTGTATGCTGTGTGGGCATATCCCTGAGGTACACAATGTGTGTCAGGTATTTGGATTTGTACCTGGAAGAGTATTTGTTTTTCACACACCAAATATTTGAAACAGAAAATTAAATTATTGTAGGCCAAGCTTCGGAGGGTTACTAGAATGAAATGGGGAATTAAGGGCCAGCCTTTAAATTTATTATATGAAAGTGGTTTTGTCCCCATAATTACTTATGCCTCCAGAGCTTGGTTTATGAAGGCTGAAAATTCAATAATAAAGAAGCATCCTCTTTCGTCCCAGAGATTCGCTCTTCTGATTATTACCCGTGCTTTGTCACACCGTATCTATGGATGCTCTTCAGGTTTTGTCTGGAAAATTTCCTTCTGACCTCTTGGTCATTTGTGCTGGACTTATGTATTGCCTCAGGCGAGGTATCCCTGCGGAGATGTTGGATATTCAGTCGTCCTGCCTGGAAGGTGGGAATGGGCTAGTTAGGCAACGGATTGCAACAGAGCGGAGAAGAATCTATGATGAGCTTGTAAATATTTGGCAAAATCGTTGGAACGGCTCTGAGAAAGGCAAAGAAACATTTTTATTCCAGCCCTCCATCTCTACTGTGAATTATAGGATTAGATCCTGGTTGCAGTCAGTTTGTTGTTATTGTTATTTGGTTTTTAGGAGCATTAGCAACTAAGGCCATATTGCTCCGGGATATGTGGTGGTCATTCCCTGACCTTTCTGCATCCTCCGTATTTGGTGGTGATGGGCTCGAACCCCGGTCTAATCAAGAAGCGTGTGCTACGCACTGCTGCTCCTTCCCACCTGGCTATGGAGGCACCAGTCAGTTTGTATGCCTGTTTCCTGCTGAATGGCAGGAAACAGGCATACAAACTGACTGGGGCACTGCCTAATGTCTAAGCTGAATCAATTCAGCTCAGTCCCTTCTGGCTTTTGTTTTTGTGGGGAGATAGAGACTGGAATTCATATCATGCTTCGCTATCCATATTATGTTGATTTGAGAAGTGAGCTTGAGAGAGAGGTCTGTATCCTAGATAGAGATAATTTACCAACTTTATCTATAAATCGTTATAATTTTACACTTTTTTGTTGTTATGTGCAAAATGTTTTTAAGAAAAGATTCCAGTTACTGGACCAAGTAGAGCATGGTGTACGTGTATGAGATTCAGAACAGAAATCAGTGACACTTTTTGTATTGATGGACTTGTTTTTGTTTTATATATGTTGAGATTGCTCAAACAAATTTTTAAATAGATTGGCAAATGATTAATTGAAATTAATATTGTGAATATTGTTTAATGCTTTATGGAAATTTAAAATTTTGTAATTGTTTTTTAGTGCATATGGGCTTATTGCCCTGGAGGCACAATAAATAAAATATGAAACTTCTGGCATTCACTTCCCTGAATAACTCCTCATGTGTAAATGTAGATGCAAAATACTCATTCAGCTACCTCAGCAGGTGCATCAACAATCGAACCATCGATGTCAAGTGGACCAATCTGAGTCATTTCCTTCCTTCTAGAGTCTGCATAAGTAATGAAGTCTTTTCTGCTTTTCTTTGCATTGTTTTCCAAAGATTTCTTGTAATCTGCATTTGCTTGCCTAAGTAATTTTGTAATATGATTACGGACTATCTTATATCTATCATAGGCATCTGTGTCCCTCATAATTTATATGCATCCCATGCATTTTTCTTCTCTGCCACAAGTCTCACTAGGTCATCTGACATTCATTTAGGCCTTGAACCTTGAACAGTATTTCTTAATTGGTATGAAAAGCCTAGAAGCTTCCAAGATTAATTCCTTGGATGATTCCCAAAAAGAATTTGCTGTTAGTAACATCATCAGTTGGTCCCGCTGTATAGAATTTTTAAAAAATCTCGACCACTGTGGTCACCTTGGTGAAATCAAAAACCCTTCTTTACTCCTGATGGTAGTTATCATCTTTAAGTAAATCTCATATCAGTACATTGTGGTCACTACCATCTAGTGGCTCCTTTATCTGCAGATTCTTAATGCATGAAGAATCACTGCTGATAATCTCCTCTTTTTGATCTCTGGCTTAAAATCTCTCTACCTCTTTCTGTCAAATTCATCTGTTGTCTCTACCATTCTCCCAACTCCACTAATCACTTGGAGTTCTTTGACTTCCTCTCTTTACAACTTGACCTTCTCCAGTCCAACTTTCCTAACAGTGAGGTAATTTTCCTTGGTGATTTTAATATTCACAATTCCAGCTGACTTCCATTCTCTTGTCACACAGATCCAACTGGTCGAGATGCTGAGACTTTTGCAATTACTAATGACCTCGCATGGATTGTTCATTTACCTACCAGAATACTGGACTATCCTAACCATACATTCAACACGCTTGATCTTTTTCTCACAAACAACCCTTCTACATACACAATCAAAGTGAGTGGTCCTTTTGGCACCTCAGATCACAACTTGGTGATTCTCTTCTCTAATGCAGCCTTTATCTCATGCCTATTCCCAACCTCGTCTTGTTTGGCTTACAAGAATGCAAAATGGGATGACCTATGAGATTTCTTTTCTTCTTTTCCTTGGTTGGATTCATCATCATCAGCCATTTTCAATCCACTGCAGGATGAAGGCCTCTCCAGCAACTTTCCAGTTCCTTCTGTTTTGAGCACTGGGCATCCATTTACTACCCACAAACTCATGAATTTCATCTATCCATCTCCGCCTTTGTCTTCCAGGTTTTCTTCTACTCCTCTTGGATACCATTCTGTTGTTTTCTTAGTCCATCTGTCATCATGTCTTCGAGCTATGTGTCCTGCCCAAGACCATTTTAGTTCTTTAGTTTTGATAAGAATGTCCTTTACTTGAGTTTGTTGCCTAATCCATGTGTTTCTCTTCTTATCTAACAGTCTGATTCCCAATATGATTCGTTCCATTCTTCGCTGTGTAGTTCTCAGCTTCTGTTCCATTCTTTTGGTGAGTGCCCAAGTTTCACTTCCATAAGTCATGGTGGGGAGTATACATTGGTTCATTATTTTACGTTTCAGACAAACTGGGATATTGCTCTTCAGTATGTGACTATATTTCCTGAATGCTATCCATCCAAAATTTATTCTTCTCTTGACTTCCAGCCATTTATCATTATTACAGCTAATAACTTGTCCCAGATAAGTATATGACTCCACCTTTTCAATTACTGCTCCTTCAATCATTATTTCCCTTTCTGTGGCATACTTGTTCATCATTACTTTTGTTTTAGCCATATTCATCTTTAGTCCAAAATCCTTACTAACTGTGCATAACTGATTATGATTTTCCTCTAATTCTTTGGGATCATGGCTTATGACCACAATGTCATCTGCAAATCGTAAATTGTTTAGGTACTCTCCGTTCACATTGACTCCTTTCTGCGACCAGTCTAATCTTCTGAAAGCTTCCTCAAGGGCAGCAGTAAACAGCTTTGGAGATATTGTGTCTCCTTGTTGAACTCCTTTCTCAATTTTAAATTTCCTACTGCCTTTGTCTAGTCTAATAAAGGAGGTAGCACTCTCATATATTTTCTTCAAAATCATAATATATGGGGAATCAATGCCTTGCACTTTCCAGTGCCCGAAACATTGCCTTATGCTGTATGGAGTCAAATGCCTTTTCATAATCCACAAATGCTAGGCATAATGGTGTTTTATATTCATTTGCTTTCTCCATTAGCTGTGATATTATGTGAAGGTGATCCATAGTTGGGAATCCTGTCCTAAAGCCAGCTTCCTCTTTTGATTGATTCTCATCAAGTATTCTTTCTAATCTGTTAGTAATGACCCTTGTGAACAACTTGTAGAAGTGGGATAACAAGCTAATTGGTCTATAATTTCCAATTTCTGATTTATCTCCTTTCTTATGCAGCAAAACTATGATTGCATTATTCCACTGCTTAGGCGTCACACCTTTTCTAATGCACTTTGTGAAGAGCCTTGCCAGTTTTTGTGCTATGTCTCTTCCTCCCAATTTTAACAACTCTACAGTAACTTCATCTTCCCCCGGGGCTTTCTGATTCTTCATTTTCTTCAATGCATGTTCTACCTCATCAGGAAGAATATTGGGTATGTTGTATGTGTTGCTACTTTGCAATCCATCTTCCCCACTGCTGGCATCATTCCCCTGCTCCTTGTATAATTCTCTATAGTAGTCTTCTGCTATTTGAATTATGCCTTCTCTGCTGTTTATAAGTACACCATCACTATTCTTCAGTTTCAGTATCATTTGTCTTTCTGTATTACTGCTCATTGCTGCTGATTAAAATCCTTTGTTTTCCCTTAATGCTTGTTCTACTTTTCTTGTGTTAAATCTTCTTATGTCCTCTCTCTGAGTCTCTTTCTAATGGCTTTGCATAACTCAGTATACTCAATTTTCTCCCTGTCAGTGTTTTTCTTGCTTTTCATTTGTCGTCTTCGGTTCATCATGACAAGTGTTTCTTGACTAATTTTTTCTTCTTTGGATTTATTTTTCCCTATAGGTTTCTTGGGCTTTATCACTTTCAAAAAGTTGTAATATTCCTCGTCGATATCTTGGTCCTCAGCAGTCTGCAGAAGCTCAAACTTGTTCTTAAGTTCCAGTACATACTGCTTTTTCTCCTCTTCTGTTATCTCAACGACCTTTGTATTATTTACTTGAGTCAGTTTTTTCCTTTCCTTTCCTAAATCTATATCAAGTGTACATCTTACCATTCTGTGATCACTTCCAACATTTACCTTATTCAGGACATCATTCACAATATATCTTCTGTTAGTGAGTTTGAAGTCGATTTCATTAGTTGTTAATCCATTTGGACTCTTCCATGTCCACTTTCTGTTCACCCTTTTCTTGAAAAAAGTGTTCATTACTGACAGTCCTTGAGATTCTGCAAATTCCACAAGTCTTTCACCTCTTTCATTTCTTTCACCAATTCCAAAATTTCCTATAGTTCCCCTGTCTCCCATAATAATAGTGTAGTGGGTTTTCTGCTCATCTAGAAGACTCTCAATTTCGGTGTACATTTCTTCAACCTCTTCATCATCATGGCTCGATGTTGGTGCATAAATCATTATAATCTTTATCTTGTACCTCTTAGAAATCTTGAGTTTTAGTCTTGACACTCTTGGCGATGTACTTTTGAATTCCAAAATGTTGTTTTTAAAATCTTTATGGACGAGAAACCCAACTCCACCTTCACTCCTTTCACTGTTTCCATTGGTGTACAGCAGATTTCCGCTTGATAAACTTATAAGTGATTCATTTTTTCTTCTTGTTTCAGCCAAACCGATGATATTCCAATTCACATTTTCTAATTCCTTTTCCAGCTGTAATATCCTGTATGTGTTGGTTGGGTTACTGTTTCAAAACTTCTGATGTCAATATTTGCTTAGATTGTATCAGTGAAATTATCCTTGTAGGAATGGAATCCTTTATTCCACACTCCACTTCAAAATCTTGTCCTTTATCTAAACCTTGGTTTTCCAATAAATGTGCTAAGGCTGTTCAAGAGAAGAATGTTGCATTTCATAATTGGCTTGTTTTCAATTCTTCAGTTTCATTTCCTGCCTACAGCAAAGCTCATAACAATTGTAAAAGCAGTTATTCATCATCATCTATCATCGTTCCACTATTCCACAGATCAACATTATGAAGCCTTGCCACCATGTTCTGTCCGTGTACTTCTCTCCATCGTTGATTTCACTACAATTTCTTCCTCTCTTAATGACACCAGTCTTTATCATGTTGTGCCATCTCATTCTTGGTCTCCCCCATGGTCTTTTGTCCCTTAATTGTAAATCAAACATTCTTATTGGCAAACGCCTCTGGTTCATCCTCTTGACATGTCCAAACCATTTAAAACAGGACCCTTCAGTCCTATTCTGGAGTTTTTCAACCTGAATTCTCTCCCTAATCACATTATTCCTGATTTTGTCGCGTCTTGTCTTTCCTGCTATGCTCCTCACAAATCTCATTTCTGCCCCCTGAATTCTGCTTTCAGCCTTTTTCCTCATAGTCCAAGTTTCAAATGCATATGTCAGAATTGGTATGTAATAGGCCTAATATATAGCCTTCTTACACTTCAGTGGTATGTTCCTGTTCCAAATCAGATCTCTTGTCTGCCTATAGAAATTCCCACCCGCTTGTATCCTTCTACTTATTTCTTTGTCTGTTACTACAGTCTTTGAGTAGGTGCTTCCTAGATACTTGAAGTTTTTAACCATTTTTAGCTGTTTCCCTTCCATTGTAATGTATCTGTGAAGCCTGCCACTCCTCTTTAGGCCAACCGGGCTACTCGGGTGGGTAAAGTGCCTGCCTGGCAACCCAAAGGTCGCGGGTTCGAATCCTGTCTTGGGCTTGGATCAAAGTACTGCAAAAAAAACCTTGGGAGGTGCATTATAGCCACAGAAGCCGATGCGTCAACAACTACAAAAAAAAAAAAAAAAAAAACTCCTCTTTAGAACCATTACTTCACTCTTCTCCTGGCTGAAAACCAGTCCAAATTCATTGGCCATACTAGCCCATATATCAACTTGCCGTTGCATTTGTTCCCTGCTCTTTCCCCATATACATAGGTCATCTGTGAAGAGCATGATTTACATCTGGTCTTGTCCAAGTTGTTCCACCATTCTACATTGCACATCATTCATGACAGCTATGAACAGTAGTGGTGACAGGACGCTTCCTTGCCTCAAACCTGATATTTCGAAGCTCTCCGTCAACCCCACCACTGTTCTTACTTTGTTCACTGTATTCTCAATTCTCTCCACAAGATGTTCCTCTGTCCCCCAAATTTCTCAAAACTTTCCACACTTTCTCTCTCTTTACAGCATCAAACGCTTTCTTTATATCCAAAATTCTTTATTGTGTTCGTAACATTTTCCATCAATTGCCTGATGCAGAAAATTAGATCTACCGTCGATCTGCCAGGCCTAAAGCTGTACTGTTCTTCAGCCATCCTATTTTCAATCGTTTCTGTTATCTTCCTCTCTGACACTCTCTCATACATCTTACTCACATGTGATGTCAGTGTGATGCCTCTATAATTGGAACACTTTTTCCTGTTCCCCTTCTTGAACAACAGGATGATCAAACCTTCTTTATAGTCCTTCAGCACCTGTCTCTCATCCACATCTTATGGAACAGTCTGTATATCCTTGCCTCTCCTGTAGCCTTCAGCATTTCTCCATTTATCTCATCCATACCAGCAGACTTACCTGTCTTGATGTATTTCCATGGCTGCACTACATCATTCCAAGTCAAGTCTGTCTGCTCTCTCTCTCTCCGTATCTTTGCTTTCATTGTATCTTTTATGATCAACCTGCCTTTGTCCCTTTTGCTGGCCGTCCTGCACTTTCAACAGATTTTCAAAATACTTCTTCCATGTTCCTCTTATCTCTTTGTCTTTGGTTATTAGGTTCTCATTCTCATCCATCAAGTATTTTCTCTGTTCATCATCTCTTCTCCTTTTCCTCACCATACCATACGGCATCTTTTTATTACCGTCAATATCTTGTCTTAGAGTTTCACTCCATTCTTCCAACCACAGTCATCTTTCCTCATTAACTATCCTCTTGCCCACTCTCTTCACAGTTTCATATCTCTCTTTATTCTGGTCATTTCTGTTCTGAAAGTAGGTCTTGAATGCATTATTCTTGATTTTCACAGCCTCTCTCATCCTATCATTCCACCATGGGGTTTCTTATCATCTCCTTCTATTGCTTGTCCTTCCACAAAACTGCTCTGTCAGTCCTACTATACAGTCTTTGAATGCTTTCCATTTTGATTCCATGTTGTTCACCACTGACTTAGGTACAACCTTCCGGAACTCTTCTCTGAACATCGCCCCTTTTTCCTCTTCTTTCAACTTCCACACCCGTAATTTTCTCTCTCTTGTTATTTTGATCCTCTTCAATTTAGAAAATCTTAAAACTCCAACAACTAACCTGTGATCGCCACACTAGGAATGACCTTGATGTCCACTAGTCTTCTGTGTCGCTCTTTCTCCATGACTGTATAGTCAAGGAGGGATTCCTATCGACAGTCCCAACCGTATCATGTCACTTTGTGACTCTTCCTGAACCAGGTGTTTCCTATGACCAAGCGGTTCCATAAACAGAAATCCAACAGCCTGTCACCATCATCATTTATTAATTAATCCAAACTAGATTTTGAACTGGCTAAGGGTATAAAATTGCTTCTTGCCCTAATGGTAGCCGAGCATTCTGGTCTCTTGCCAAAGCTATTGGCTGCAACTTTTGCCCATCTCGGCTCCCACCTCTATCAAAACCAGATGGTTTTGTTGTCACTTTAGCCAAGGATAAAGCTGACCTGCTAGCATCCCATTTTTCTTCCTACTCATGTATTAATGATCTTGGTAAAAAACTCTCCATTCAATGCCTCCTGTGGTCTTCCGTCAAAAGGATATCAGAAGGATTTTGACGAATCTTGATGCTAAGAAAGCTCCAGGTCCTGATGGTATTTCTCTACTTGTTCTCAAAACCTGTGCTCCTGAACTTACTCTTGTTCTTTGCCACCTTTTTTCACTTTCTTATTCCAAAGGTGTTTTTCCTTCTGCTTGGAAATTTGCTCATATCCAGTCAGTTTCTAAAAAGAGTGGCAAATCCCTCCCATGCAATTATCATCCCATTGCAATTACTTCTATTCTTTTTAAAGTAATGGAGAAATCAATTAACCGCCAACTCTTAAACTGTCTAGAAACCTTCTATCAGATCAACAATCGCCAGTATGGATTCCATCAGTGTCAATCCACTGGTGATATTCTGGCTTATGTTACCCATTTATGGACAAATTCAATGGAAAATTTTGGTGAAACACAAGCAGTTGCTCTTAACATCTCAAAGGCTTTTGATCGTGTTTGACATAAAGGTCTTCTAAACAAGCTTCAATCTTATGGTTTGCCAACTGTTTTTTGTAATTGGTTATCCAGTTTTCTCTCTGACCGCTTACTGAGAGTGATGGTAGATGGCTCTCTGTCTTCTAACTTCTCCACTAATGCCGGTGTCGCCCAAGGTTCAGTTCTTTCCCCCCACTCTTTTCCTCTTGTATATTAATGACCTTCCATTGACTGGAAATCCTATCCATAGTTTTGCCGATGATAGCACATTGCATTCCACTTTCCATTTTGAGAAAACTTGCCCTGTTCAATCAGCTTCAACTTCTCGAATATCCACGACCAATTCCTTAAATGCAGATCTCCAGGTAATTCTCCAGTGGGGCAAAGGCAACTTGGTTGATTTCAATCATTTTAAAACTCAGTCCTGTCTTATATCTTGCAAAAAGGATTCTTCAGTCCCTATGCTTATCTTTGGTGACACTCTGATTTCTAGGCAAGATGATATATCTCTTTTGGGGATTACCCTGACTTCTAATCTCACTTGGCACAAGCACATTACAAATATTTCTTCCTCTGCATCTAAAAAACTTGGTTTTCTCTTTCGTTCTCAGCATTTTCTTCTACTTTTCTTCCAAGCAGCTGTTCACTCTGTACAAATCACAAATCAGCCCTATTATGTAATATTGTTCCCACATATGGGGCGGTGCCCCCGTATTGTTTTAGATTCCATTCAGAAGAGGGCAGTTAGGTTAATTAATGACTCATCTCTAACAGAATCTCTCTACTCGCTGTCTCACAGATGTACTCTTTCTGCTGCATGCCTTTTCTACAGATACTTCCATGGGCACTGTTCTTCTGAATTGGCTTCTATAATTCCCGCTCTCTCTTTCAAAACAGTCCGAACATGTGCCGCCAACATCCATTTACTGTCCAACTTCAAACTCACAGAACCAACTTTTCCCCTTCTTCGTTTATTCATTCAACTGCTGTTTTCCGGAACAACCTTCCTTCATACATATATCCTGAAAATTGCAGTCTACAGAAGTTCAAGTCTAATGTCAACAAATATCTTCTTTCATCTTCTCAAACTCCAGTCCATGCATGGTACTATGTACTATAGGTTCAAACACCTCTCATGTTTGGGGTTTTCATAAAAAAAAATAAAAAATAAATAAAAAATCAGATCAAGAGTATTACTTCCTCTGGTTGCCTCTCAAACATGCTGCTATAGAAAACAGTCATCCAATAAATCCACAAAATTCTTGCTAGTGTATGAGTGACCAATCCACAAATTCCAGTCTCTATCTGGGAAGTTAAAAGCCCCCATATAAGACATTCTAATTTACTGGCTTGCTCTATTTCTCTGTACAGTTGTTTATTGTACTCATCAGAATCATTAAGCCTATAACACACTCCCACTGTCGTTTTCCTTTTCCCAGTCACACCAAACTGACTCAACACCACACCGTCCACCCATGTGAACAGGATGTACTTCCTTAGATTTTATGTGTTTCTTAACTAACAGCATAAACCCCTATCCTTGTCTATCCTTTCTGTACACATTGTACTCCCCAAATTCCATTTCTGCCTTCCTTATATCTGTGTGACACCACGTCTCTGATATCCCAACGATATCTACCTATGATCTCATGATCAGCTTCAAAGTTATTTACTATACTTCTAGCATTGGTGTACATGCAAATATACATGCAACTGTTCTTACTGTTAGTTACCCTAACACAACCCATGTATTTACTTGTTCCACAATGACTTCTAGCAGTCCTTGAAATCCCCAGTTTCTCACTTTCCAGGCGGCTGCTGATTCCAATAGAAGCAAGAATCAATTTCACCTCTTCCTGTGAAATTGTGTGGATTAATTAGTCACAAAGCTCACCTCTGACAGTTTATTAATAACGTTTATTGTAATATTATTGCTAAATTCTTTAGTATTAATATATATAAAGTATTGATGTGCCTCTCCCTTTTTCTGAATATGAATAGATGTAAATAGATGTCAAAGCATCAAAGGCGGATATTGTTGGGATATCGGAGAAGTGGTGTCACACAGATATAAGGAATGCAGAACTGGAATTTGGGGAGTACAACGTCTACAGAAAGGATAGACAGGATAGGAAGGGAGGAGGGGTTATGCTATTAGGTAAGAAACACATAAAATCCAAGGAAGTGAAGCCAGTCGACATCGCTGGACAGTGCAGTGTCGAGTCAGTTTGGTGTGACATAAGCATTGGGAGATCAAAATTGAGAGTAGGAGTGTGTTATAGGCCTAATGACTCTGATGAGTATAATAAGAAACTGTACAGGGAAATAGAGTGGGCCAGTAAATCAGAGAGTCTTATAATGGGGCATTTGAATTTCCTAGATATTGACTGGAATTTGCAGGTTGCTCACTCACACGCTAGAAAGGCTTTTGTGGATTTTTTGGATGATTGTTTTCTACATCAGCATGTTCGGGAGACAATTAGAGGGAGAAATATTCTTGATTTGATTATCAGTAGTGATTCTTCATGCGTTAAGAATCTGCAGATAAAGAAACCACTAGGTGTCAGTGATCACAGTGTGCTGAAGTGGGATTTATTCAAAGAGGTAACTACCATCAGGGGTAAGGGGAAAGGTTATTGCTTTCGTAATTGTGACTACGATGGTCTGAGACAGTATTTAAATTCTATACAGTGGGACCAACTGATGATGTTACCAACAGCAAATTCAAAATGGGAAGCATTCAGGGAACTTGTCTTGGAAGCTACTAGGCTTTGCATACCAACTAAGAAATATTGTTCAAGGTTTAGGCTTAAATGGATGTAAGATGAACTAATGAGACATGTGGCAGAGAAGAAAAATGCATGGGATACATATAAATTAATGAGTGACATGGAAGCCTATGATAGATATAAGCTGGTCTGTAACCAAGCCACAAAGGAGATTAGGCAGGCAAAGGCAGATTATGAGAAATCCTTGGAAAAGGATGCAAAGAAAAACAGCAAAGAGTTCTTTACTTATGTAAACTCTAGAAGGAAGGGGGTGAATCAGATTGGTCCACTTGATATCGATGGTTCAACTGTTGATGATCCTGCTCAGGTAGCTAACAAGCTAAATGAATATTTTGCATCGAAATTCACACATGAGGAGTTATTCAGTGAAGGGAATGCCAGAGGTGTATTCAACTCTGGCAGTAAGCTAGATAATCTTGTAATAACTGAGAGTAAAGTGGATTTGAAATTGTTGATGATAAACATAAAAAAGGCACCCGGGGTGAATGGGATATATCCAGTTATATTAAAGGAGGCAACAATGGAAGTAAGTAAACCCTTAGCCATAATTATGAGAGCTTCTTTGGACTCAGGGGAGGTACCCATGGACTGGAGACATGCAAATGTGACCCCAATTCACAAAGGAGGATCAAAGACTGACACAAGTAATTATAGAACTGTGAGTTTAACTTCTGTTCCAGGAAAATTAATGGAGGCACTGGATAAAGAAGCACTGCAGGATCATCTAGACAAGACTTGAGTTATAGCTCGGACACAGTATGGTTTTGTTAAGGGAAAGTCTTGCCTGACTAATTTGATTGGATACTATGATGTGGTCACAAAGGAACTGGATGCAGGGAATAACTTTGATATCATATATTTGGATCTTAGAAAGGCTTTTGATACTGTTGCACATGGAAGACTGCTGCACAAATTAGAGCAGTGTGGCATTGGAGGCAAATTGCTGCTATGGATAAAGGGGTAGTTGAGGGGGAGAAGACAGAGAGTGGTAATCAATGGACACTGCTCATCGTGGACTAATGTGGACTCCCTCAGGGTTGATTAGTGTTGGGTCCATTATTGTTTTCTGTATTTATAAATAATATTGATGATGGTACAGCTTAATGTCCAAATTTGCAGACGATACAAAGGTTTGCAGGGTGGTTAAGGACACTACTGACGCTATGCTGCTGCAACAGGATCTGGAAAGGTTGAGCAGATTGGTTGAGAGGTGGCAAATGAAGTTTAAAATTGGCAAATGTAAAGTACTACATTTGTACAGCGACCCCAGAGCAACGTATCAACTCTGTGGTACTATACTGACAGTGGTAGAGAATGAAAAGGACCTGGGGGTAATTGTGCAGGCAGATATGAAGTTCTCTGAACAGTGTAGACGGGCTGCAAGAGTAGCTCATGGTGTATTGTCGATGATATATAGGAATTTTTCTAGCAGGGATAAGGAGGTGATTATTCCCTTGTATAAGGCAATGGTCAGGCCACACCTTGAGTACTGTATACAGGTCTGGAGACCTCTTTTCAAGAAGGATGTAGAGCTGCTTGAATGAGTACAGAGAAGAGCAACAAGATTAGTAAATGGAACAAAGAGTTGCTCTTACGAAGAAAGACTTAATTTGCAAATTGCAGTGTCTGGAGACTAGGCACCAGCGAGGTGATCTGATAGAGGTGTATAAAGCGTTGAATGGTTTGTGCATGCTCAGTGCTGATGGGATTCTTCCACTTGCTCAGAATAATCACCTGAGAGGGCATAAATTCAAATTGAGAAAAGACAGATGCAGGATAGATGTGCAGAAATTTGCTTTAGCCAGCGGGTAGTTGGTCAGTGGAACAGACTTCCATCCTTTGTTGTGGAAGTTGATAGCCTAAATAAATTTAAGGTTCAGCTGGACAGGTATTTCAAATGAACGGAAGGGTGAAGTGGAAGTTTGTTTTTATTGGCTGATGCTGCATAATCTTGCTTTCTTGCATCATATGCCTCTACTAATGCTAATAAATTATGTATGTTGATTTTGAACAATATTTAATAAAATTTATATTAAATGCATAATTGTACAGTGAGTTACTCACAACAAAACTAATTAAAATTCTTTATAGAAGGGTTTTTTTTTTTTTTTTTTTTTCAAAATAGTATAGTTTTTAAGAAAAACAGTATAAAGTTTGATGATGTCATTTCTGATATCTGAGAAATGGATACAAAATTATATAGTTACATTGGTATAAATTAAATAACATAAAACCTTCTCATAACCAAATCAACATGCATCAAGAAAATAAATATTTTTAAATAACATAAAATAGTATTAGTATCAGTAATGGCCATATGGTGCAAGGAAGCCCATGCTGCACCAGCCAAAAAAATAAAAATAAAAAGGAAAAAAGAGTAAAATAAATAAAATAAAATAAAATCGACAACCTGTGCATTTCCCTCTTTCTGTAGGTAACTATCCAACTGACCTTTGAATTTCCCCAAACTGCCAGCCTCTATCACCCAGTAACTTATAACATGCTGGCTAAAATAAAACTTTCTGCAATCCAGTGTAAAGATCTCCCCCCCGGTAACTTGAATTTATGGTCCCTAGTTCTAGAATCATTTATAACTGTGAAAATTTCATCCTCATTCATTTTACTTTTGCCTCTCAGAGCCGTAAACACCTCACTCAAGTCTCCTCAAAGATGCCTAGTTTCCAAGCTGTGCAGCCCATATAAAGTCTTCCTTCATATGAATGCCCTTTTTGCAGATCTCACCAGGCGAGTACTCATCTTTGGACCTTTTCAAGAAACTTGATGTCTTTTTTTTAGGTGTGGTCTCCATACTTGAACACAGTATTCTAAGTGTGGTCTAACAATAGCCCTACTAGCAAATGTTTAGCAAATCTCTACTAGCAAATGTTTGCTAAATCATCGATAGGACCTTCCTTGCAATCTATGTATCATAACTCCTAAGTTCCTTCTTCCACTACTGACTTTAGTTCAACTCCACCAAGTGTATAAGTTATTTTGGAGTTATTGTTCCCCAGGTGTAAGACCTTGCACTTTGCTGGATTAAAGCAAAACGGCCCCTTTTCTGACCATCCCTGAAGTCTACATAGGTCACTCTGAAGGAGCTCTGCTTGGTGGTGATCATTAACTACTCTACCAATTTTTACATCATCTGCAAATTTAGACATCATGCCCTCTATCCCTTCATCAATGTCATTTAATAAAATCAAAAACTACAGTGGTTCCAATACTGATCCCCACTTCTTACATTAACTCAATCTGAGGAATAGTCATTTATCACAATCCTCTACCTCCTGCCCCGAAGCCATCCATCTGAGGATTTTCCCATTCCAGCCTGTTTCAGCTTAAAAAGTAACTGCTCATGTAGGACTGAGTCAAATGGTTTGCTGAAATCTAAATAAACAATGTTGAAATTATTACCTAAATCCAGTTCATGAGTGACCCTATCAAAATAGCTAACCAGGTTTGTTAAACATAATTTTCCATTTACAAAACCATGCTGCATATCTTTCAGAATTCCATCTCTTTTTAAATGATCCTGAATTCAACTCTTGATCATTGCCTCTATGATTTTCCCTGCTACTGAAATAAGACTGATCAGTCAGTAATTTCCAATGAAATCTCTCCTGAGTCCAGTGATACTCTCAAAATTAGCCTCAATGGTTCAGTTCACTCACTTGCCGCCTCCCTTAAAATTATAGGGTATATGCCATCTATCCCCAGGAGCCTTACTCACCTGTAAGCTTAAAAGTTTTTTTATTAAATAATTATGTGAAATTTTCAATATCATTAATTACATATTTTCAACTTCACTCCCAAAATTTCTCTTTGACATAAAGAGTTTATCTTCTGTAAATATTGATGCAGGTAACTGTTGAGTTCATCTGCAACATCAGTTGTTGGGATATCTAATACTATCCCACTTCCATCACATAATGGTCCGATCTGGTGTCCTTCTCTACTTTGCAATAATATATGTCAAGAATTCATTATCCCCACTCTTTGCCAGCGATTTCTCATAATCGGCCTTTGCCAGCTTAACCTTTTCTGTGTCACTATTACAGATCAATTTGTAGCTGTTATAGGCTTTAGTACTTTTTATTTTTCTGCAACTTCTCCATGCTGTCTTTTCTGCTCAAGTAATCTGGCAACTCCATTATTCATCCAACTTGGAATCCTCTTCACTTCATGGAGTATTTTTAATGGTATTTATGCATTCAGAGGCCATGTAGCACCTTAAGCCATCGTAATTTCTTTTCCTGAAATTATAACCCATTTCTTTGCCTTTAACTACTGCTACCTCTATTGCTCTCTCTCTTCATCGTCCACCATAGAACTCCATGATCACTTCCTGCTACTGATTCCTGTACTGTTAGCCCTATTATGTCATCTGGTTCAGGTGATGATCAGGTCTAGAAATTGTTTTGCCTGACATGTTGATGCAAATAACAATCATTACTTGATTTCAAAATTTTGTCCCCCATATCGGGTTTCCTTCCCATTTGCTCCAATCAATTAGAGGCAAATTAAAATCACCCATAATGAGACATTCGTGTTTACTTACCATTCCATTTGCATGTAGAGGCAAATCATAATCTTCACAATCACCTGACCTGTAGATTACTCCCACTCTCATTATACCTTTGCTTCCAACTATCTCACACCATACAAATTCTATACTAGTGTACGAAATGTCTGAATCTAGGAGAGCTTTTGTCATGCTCAGGCTGCTTTTGATAAGAAGCATGACCTCATCACCTATTCTATCTGCCCTCTCCTTCCTAAATACATTGTACATATCATACTAAAACTCATCATCTCCTATATCCGTTTGGTACCACATTTCTATTAAGACATATTAGGGCTTGTAAGTCCTATTATGTCAGTTCTCATTGTTCATAATGTCAATAAGTTCAGCTGTTTCTGAGAAATACAGAATAGAGGTTTATTAAATTTCTTTGATGGGAAGACAGATAAAAATAAGTTATAATAAACAGTTAAAATAAACATACATTGATAGCTTTTGGGCATAGGTTGCCCTTCTTCAGTCAAAAAATTGGTACAAAATAAATAATAAAGAATGCCTAGTATGGTGTTCATGCAAGATGAACCGTGCATGCAGGAGCTGACAGCAATTAGCAGTTGGAAGTAGAGGCTTGTGGCTGCAGTTGCAAAGCATGGGTTTGCTGTGTATGCCAACGTCCATCATTCAGGAGGATGGCGGTTTCAATGATGGGATGGACATGACCTCCTTTGTTCTGGTTAAGAGTCACGACAAAGTTGTAATGTGTAGTGATTCTAACCAGACAGGACAGCTGTACTGATGAGAATGGTCAATAATCTTAATGCCGTGCTGGGTTGACCAGAAGTGTTCAGCATAGTAGGGAAAATTATGGACATAATAATGATCAAGGTTGGAATTTGGGATAATTTAGATAGAAATGGAATTCTGAAGGATATGCAGCATGGTTTTGTAAATGAAAAATTATGTTTAGCAAATCTGATTAGTTATTTTGAGAGGATCACTCATGAACTGGATTTAGGTAATAATTTTGACATTGCTTATTTCAGCAAAGCATTTGACTCAGTCTCCACATGAGCGGTTACTTTATAAGCTGAAACAGGCTGGAATGGAAAATTCCTCAGATGGATGGCTTCAATGCAGGAGGCAGAGGGCTGTGATAAATGGTTGTTCTTCAAATTTAGTTAATGTAAGAAGTGGGGTTCCTCAGGAATCAGCATTGGAACCACTGTTGTTTTGGATTTTCTTAAATGACATCGATGAAGGGATAAAGGACGTGATGTCTAAATTTGCAGATGATGTAAAGATTGGTAGGGTAGTTAATAATAACCACCAAGCAAAGCTTCTTCAGAGTGACCTATATAGAATTCAGGGATGGTCAGAAAAGTGGCAACTTTGATTTAAACCAACAAAGTACAAGATCTTACACCTGGGGAACAGTAATCCCAAAATAACTTATATACTTGTTGGAGATGATCTAAAGTCAGTAGTGGAAGAAAGGGACATGGGAATTATGATAAGTCAGATATGAAGTTCTGCGAGCATTATAGACAGGTTGGAAGGGAAGGTCCATGGTGTCCTATCGATGATTTATCGAACATTTGCTAGTAGAGATAAGGATGTCATAATTCCATTATATAAGGCCACATTATATTAGACTACACTTGGAATACTGTGTTCAAGTATGGAGACCACACCTAAAAAAAAGACATCGTGCTTCTTGAAAGGGTCTAAAGGTGGGTAACTCACTAGGTGAGATCAGAAAAAGAGCATCCATATGAGGAAAGGGCGAAGGTAAAGAAAGCCCACATGAGAAGCATGCAAAAGTTCCATAAATTTATCGGTAAAAGTACTTTGCCATAACGGCTTTTGTATTGTTGCTCACTCAGTAAACATACATTGGGTGTTATCGGTCAGGAGTAGAAATTGAATCCCATGGGAGATTGAAACCCTCCTGAAGTGGAGGGGGTAACCTAACCTTTTTTCTTTAGAATCACTGTGGACTAGTGGATAAATTGTTTATTGAGACAAAAAAAGGCAAAGGTAAAGGAAGCCCACATGAGAAGCACGGTAAACTTCGAAAAAGTTTACCAGTGAAACTATGTTACAAACATTTTTTACACCAGAATTTCCAATATGACTCTGTTTGCGATTCTAAAGAAAAAAGGTCAGGTTTCCCCCTCCACTTCGAGAGGGTTTCAAGCTCCTGTGGGATTCAACTGTTACTCCAGACTGATAACACCCACCGTCTGTTTACCGATCGGGCAACGATACAAATGCTGTTACGGCAAAGTACTTTTACCGTTAAATTTCATCGAACTTTTGCATGCTTCTCATGTGGGCATTCTTTACCTTAGCCGAGAAAAGACTTCGAATATGTGGGTTGCAAAGCCTGGAAACTAGGCACCTTAGAGGAGACTTAATGGAGGTGTTTAAGGCTCTGAGAGACAAAAGTAAAATGAATGAGGGCACAATTTTCATGGTTATAAATGATTCTAGAACTAGGGGCCATAAATTCAAGTAATGGGGGGGGGGATGTTTAGACTGGATTGCAGGAAGTTTTATTTTAGCCAGCGAGTTATAAATTACTGGAATAAGTTACCTACATGGGTGGTGGAGGCTGACAGTTCAGAGAAATTCAAAGGTCAGCTGAATAGTTACCAATGGGTGGAGGAAAACGCATTGGTTGTCTATTTCCTTTTTTTTTATTATTATTAATTACTTATTTTATTCTTTTTTTATTTTTATTTTTTGGCTGGTCCTGCATAAGCCTAATATGGCCATTACTAATATTGCGCCATATGGCCATTACTAATATTAATTATATTATCATAATGTATATGTTTCTTTTCTCTTTAATTTATTTATTTCATATTAGACAGTGTAATTTGTAATTAGTGATTATTATTTATTTCTGTCATAGTATCACAAGCAATCTTATAAATTAAATGTTTGAAATTTTATCTTATTCACACGCTATCCCTTTGTATGTTGTTGATATGAAATCGCCGGCCTTGTGGCCATGACAGACATTTGCAACATCAACTGTGTATACACCTTTCTTCTGTTGGAGTAAAGATTCTCTCTCTCTCACTTTCTCAAAATATTTTTGATTTTTTTTGTTGTCAGAACACGTGGAATTTATGACATGTAGTTTTAAATCACTCTGTATAGTTAATTTCTGAAATGTTTTATTACTTTATGTGGTAGCATGTAATTATCATACTTTTTATGCCTGGTGTTTGCAGTCGAGTGCCTTGATGTAGCAGATATGATTTTGTAATAACTGAGAGCAAAGTGGAGGAGAAATTGTTGAAGTTAAACATAAGAAAAGCACCTGGAGTGGATGGGATCTATCCAGTTATATTAAAGGAGGCGGCAAAGCAACTAAGCAAATCCTTGAGAGCATCCTTGGACTCAGGGGGGGGGGCCCCCACGGACTGGAGATGTGCAAATGTATCCCCAATTCACAAAGCGGGATTGAAGGGTCAGACGAGTAATTACAGACCAGTTAGTTTAACTTCTGTTGTGGGTAAAATATTGGAGTCACTGGTTAA
Organism: Mastigoproctus giganteus; assembly: GCF_048544385.1. NCBI lineage: Eukaryota > Metazoa > Arthropoda > Arachnida > Uropygi > Thelyphonidae > Mastigoproctus > Mastigoproctus giganteus. Next base: position 3,200,253 of record NC_143584.1, read on the forward strand.
AGATGCATTGCAGGATCATCTAGACAAGACTGCAGCAATAATTCAGACACAGCATGGGTTTGTTAAGGGAAAGTCTTGTCTGACAAATTTGATAGGATATTATGATGTGGTTACAAAGGAACTGGATGCAAAAAAATAATTTTGATATCATATATTTGGATTTCAGGAAAGCTTTTGACACTATTGCGCATGGAAGACTATTGTACAAATTGGAGCAGAATGGTATTAAGAGTAAGTTACTACAATGGATAAAAGGATGGTTAAGTGGGAGAAGACAGAGGGTGGTAATTAATGGGTGCTGGTGGACTAATGTTATTAGTGGAATTCCACAGAGTTCGGTGTTGGGTCCACTGTTGTTTTGTATATTTATCAATGATATTGATGAAGGTATATCAGGCTTAGTGTCGAAGTTTGCAGATGATACAAAGGTTGGCAGGGTTGTTAATGACAGTAATGGCAGTGTGCTACTGCAACAGGATCTAGATAATTTGGGCAGATGGGCTAAGACGTGGCAACTGAAGTTTAACCTTAACAAATGCAAAGTACTGCATATGGGTAGAAGTAACCCGAGAGAAAAGTACCAACCATGTGATATACACTTAAAGTGGTAGAAAATGAAAAAGACCTGGGAGTAATTGTGCATTCAGATATGAAGTTTTTTGAGCAATGCAAACAGGCTGCCAGGGCAGGTCATGGGGTTTTGTCAATGATATATAGGAATTTTGCTAGCAGGGAAAAGGAGGTGATTGTCCCTCTGTATAAGGCAATGGTCAGGCCACACCTTGAGTACTGCATACAGGTCTGGAGGCCTCATTTTAGGAAGGATGTTGATTTGCTTGAGCATGTACAGAGAAGGGCAACAAGATTGGTGAGAGGAATGAAGGGATCCTCTTACCAAGAGAGGCTTAAGTTCTGCAAATTGCAGTGGCTGGAGACTAGGCACCTGGGCGGTGATCTGTTTGCGGTGTATAAGGCCTTGAATGGATTGAGCACGCTGAATTCTGATGGGATCCTGCCACTGGTTCAGATTACAAACCTAAGGGGGCATAAATTCAAATCAAGAAAAGACAAATGTAGAATAGATGTGCGGAAATTTGCCTTTAGCCAGCAGGTGGTTAATTGCTGAAACAAACTTCCATCTGTCGTTGTGGAAGTTAATAGGTTGAATAAATTTAAGGAGGAACTGGACAGGCATTTGGAGGGAATGGTGTGATTTTTTTTTTTTTTTTTTTTTTTTAATTGGCTGATGCTGCATAAACTCATACACTTGCTTTCTTGCATCACATGCTACTACTACTATGGGCGCCTCCGTAGCCAGGTGGGAAGGAGCAGCAGTGTGTAGCACACGCTTCTTGATTAGACCGGGGTTCGAGCCTGTCAGCACCAAATACGGAAGATGCGGAAAAGTCAAGGAATGACCACCGCATATCCCGGAGCAATATGGCCTTAGTTGCTAATGCTCCTAAAAACCAAACAACAACAACTACTACTATGTCACTAAGATCCTTATTGATTGTAATAATTGGAAGGGGGAACTCTTCTATGTTGGACAACATTTTTAAATTAGCTGGATGACTTATCTATACTGGCATGTCAGTGAAAGTACTAGGGGCAAGAATATATTCTGGACTTCAGAATCACTACTGATCCTTATAATATCATAACGCGCAGAACTGGAATTGTTAGAAAGGGGGCTATCTTCAAGAGTTACAGTGAATGACGATAATGACAACTGAAGTCTTGGTTGTTTGAGGTAAAGACAGGTTTTTATTTAAAGAAAGAGTATTATGACAATCTGGACACAATATGTAGGGAGAATATATGTGAATTACAGAATAACTTTAAAGCTGCTATAATTGATAATGTATATACAAGCATTTTTATCATGAATATGAATGTGGGATGCATATAAATGATCCAGTGATACAGAAGCCAATGTATCATATAACTTAGTTTATAACTTAGTCAGTAATCGAGTCACAAAGTTGTGGTTAGGTAAGCTAAGGCAGATTATGAGAAGCCTCTTACAAAGAATGCAAAGAAAGGCAACAAAGACTCCTATGCTTGTATTAATAGTGGAAGGAAGGGATTTAATTACATTGGGCCACCTGATGCCAATGGGTTAACTGTTGCTGACCTAGCCCAGGTTGCTGAAAAACCGAATAGGTATTTTGCGTCTACATTCACACATGAAGGAGGCTTTAGTGAAGGGGATACAGAAGTTTATCAAACTCTAACAGGGAACTAAATGAGCTTGTAATAACTGAAAGGACAGTAAGAGAATTATACTGCAGTCACAGCATGGATTTGTTAAGTGGTGGTCTTGTCTAACCACCACTTAACAAATCTTATTGGATACTATGATGCAGTAACCAAGGAACTGGAAAGCAAACATTAATTTTGATATCAGATACTTGGATTTCAGGAAGACTTTTGATACTGTTGCACATAAAAGACTGCTGTATGAAGTGAGCAATGTGACATCAAGGGAAAGTTACTCTTTTTTTATTTTGCTTTCTTTCTTTGCTTTGGATAAAGGGATGGTTAAGTGGGAAAAGGTAGTAGAAGTGGCATGTGATGCAAGAAAGCAAGTGTATGAGCTTATGCAGCATCCCCCAGGGTTCAGTGCTGGGCCCATTGTTGTTTTCAATATTTATTAATAATATTGATGAAGGTATATCAAACTAAATGTCTAGGTTTGCAGATGATACAAAGGTTGGTGTTATGGATAATAACAGTAATCAGGGTGAGCTGCTGCAACAAGATCTAGGAAAATTAGATCAGTGGGCTGAGAAATGGCAGTTAAAGTTTAATATTGAGAAATGTAAGGTGCTGGTGTTGCATATGGGTAGCAGTAATCCCAGATAAACATATCAACTATATGGTACTACACTCAGGGTAATAGAAAATAAAAAAGATCTGGGGGTAATAATTGTGCAGTCAGATATGAAGTTCTCTGAGCAGTACACATAGGCTGCCAAGACAACTCATGGGGTTTTGTCAGTGATATACAGAATTTTGCTAGCAAGGATAAGGAGGTGACTATCCCTTTGTACAAGGCCATGGTTAGGCAGCATCTTGAATACCATGTACAGGTCCGAAGGCCTCACTTTAGTAAAGATGTAGTTTTGCTGGAATGGGTGTAGAGAAGGATAACCAGACTGGTGAAGGGACAAAATTGTGCACTTACCAAGAAATGTTTCAGTTGTGCAAATTGCTGCATCTGAAAACTAGGCATCTATAGGGAGATCTGATTGAGGTGATTAAGGCCTTGAATAGATTGAGAGAGTAAATGTTGATGGCATTCTTCCTCTTCCTTAGACTACATACATGGGGGAGCATAAATTCAAATTGAGAAAGGATGGCTGCAGGATAGATGTGTGGAAGTTTGCCTTCTGGAAGCAGATGGTTGATTGTTGGAACAAAGTTCCATCTGTTGTTGGAAGTGAGTGGTTTGAATAATTCAAGGAAGAACTAGACAAATTCTTGGAAGGTATAGATGGGTGAAGTGTGTAAGTTATTTATTTATTTTTATTTTTTTGGCTAATGCTTTATAAGCTTAATTTGTTTCATCATTTGCACTACTAATACTAATATTAATATTTAGTCATATATTTATAGCTGAGCTTAAATTTTTTTTGTTTTTGATTAATATGTTTTGTGGATAAAAGGTGGTGTCCTGTAGCTTTCCAACAAATTTCCTTTTGCCATAAATTAATTGTAGTGCAAACCTGCTTTGATTCTAAAACAGTTGTATTGTACATTATTCTGTGTTCACTTTGTTTGGTTGAAGTGGGGCAAGAATTTTTATGGCTCTGAGGTGAACTCTCTATTCCTCAATAACCAGCAACCTCACAGAAACCAGTGATGAGCAGAATGAGAAAATATTCTTTTTTGTTATCATGGTATTGTGCAGTGGATTGATAGCAGCTTTAAGTGTAGAGGGTTATGTGATGTGCAAAATTTTAAACTATAAAAAGGTTGCTGTTAGCTGCAAGCCTTGTTTAATCATGTAAGTTCTAGTTGTCCATAAAATTTTTGATAAACTGAGGCAGGTTGCATTGATTGGGGAGATTCAACCCAAATCTGATGCTGATGGGATTCTTCCTCTTGCTCAGATTAAGAACCTGAGGGGACACAAATTCAAATTGAGGAAAGACGGTTGTAGAATAGATGTGCAGAAATTTGCCTTTAGCCAGTGGGTAGTTGATTGGTGGAACAGACTTCCATCTTTTGTTTTGGAAGTTGATAGCCTAAATAAATTTAAGGCTGAGCTGAATAGGCATTTGGAACAAATGGAGAGGTGAAATGGGAGGGGGGGGTTTTTTTTTTTTTGGCTGATGCTGCATAAGCTTTCTTTCTTGCATCATATGCCTCTGCTAATGCTAATCACTGATCATCTCGTACAAGTTATAGAATTTTTTTTATTTATAAACAAACATAAATAGCCTTATGTTTGTTTTTTGCATGCTAGCTGTTAATTTATAATTCAATAATAATTGTAATATAATGAGTTTTCCTTATTATTACATAAAGTAGACTACTATTTTCATTTGATTTACTTCTTTGTTTATTGTTATTATAAGCATGTATCCATTGATAATTGAGAAGTTTATATATTTTTGCAGTACTGTGTGTTTGTGTGGTAATTGAACTATAAAATAAACTAAAGGAAATGCATATGGATAATTACTTTGTTATGCATTTAATTAAAAGTTTTTTTTCACATTTTTTAATACAAATATATGAACATTTACAATATTTAGGTGCTGATTCCAAATCTATAATTGATTTTTCTTTTCACATAAATTTTTTGCACAAAATTAAAAAAAAAAAAATGTAATAGCTATAGCAAAACATATATCAATTTTAAACATTCAGAGACCAGTTTCCATTAGAGAACATTTAGTGGTTTAATATAATTTTTTGTGCATGGATGTATTTGTGCTTTTCTGAAACTTGTCTAAGCTCATCAGATGAATCCATTTTCACACACCAGCAGTAGTCTGCCATCACTGCCACATCCCATTTTCCCTGGTGTTTTCTATAGACTTTTCCATAGACTTTTATCCTAGCAAAGCCTTTTCCATTCTCTTCATCCACTGTATCTACCAAGATTATGTGGAAAGTATTTGTGCAGAAAATAAGCTTTCTCACTGTTATTGCAAACTAGTTTTTTAAAACTAGTAATTGATGCTCTTCTCCTTATTCTTTGATTTATAAATAGCCAAAAAGTTTTCACAAGACTGTTGAATGCTAACCACTTCTTTCTTAGACAAAGAAGTTATTATATTATCATCTTGCAACAGCTTTCTGATTTATGGTTCATATTGGAGGCTTGAAGTGGAGGAACCCATGTTTAGTCTCTAGAGCTAAATTCTGGTCAGCCCTTCCCTATCTCTTCCATCATGCAGTATGATTTATGACTTTTGAGGTTATGAACAACATCGTGGTGAGTTCCAATATTCCTTACATTTCAAGGGTACAGCTCTAAAATAGTGTTTGCAGGCCGGCCGCTAGTTAGCACACTGGACCAAATCTATTGGTAACTCTCTAGGAGGCTTCCAGATAAGCTAGTGTATAATCTTGCTGCCTCTACTCTGCCAGATAGTGACTGTAGGGAGTCCAAGTAGTGTGTATGCGGGGAGCATTGTTGAGGCCATGTTATGTCAAGGATTTGGGTATATTTTTACCATGTGTACGCCATATCCAAAAATTTTATTACTTCATACAGCATGTCCCACACACTTTTTCTTACTATTGAATACACCATGAATTGTCAAACTAATAGAGCAAGCTTATCTGCGAAAAGATCTAAACCTCCCAAGCACTTCCTAATTAATTTTACAAATATACATGGTCCCAGTTCTAATCTCAACGATGTCCATTTCCACTTGCAGTCTGCCAAACCCCACGTACTTTTTCTGACAGAATCTCAGTTATCGGTTGATTTAACTACTGCTCATCTCAAATGCCCAAATTATTCACTGTATGATTCCTTTCGCCTCAAAGGTGGTAGTTGTGCATATGTCTGTTCTGATATTCCCTGTCAGAGACTTGGCAATTTGGAATCTCCTCTTTTCGATCTTCTCAGGCTTAAAATCTCTCTACCTCAATGTGTCAAATTCATCTGTTGTTTCTACTGTTCTCCCAACTCCAATAATCACTTGGAGCTCTTCGACTTCCTCTCTTTGCAACTTGACTTTCTCCAGTCCAACTTTCCTAACAGTGAGGTAATTTTCCTTGGTGATTTTAATGTTCACAGCTCCAGCTGGCTTCCGTTTTCTAGTCACACCGACCCAGCTGGTCGAGATGCTGAGGCTTTTGCAATTATTAATGACCTAGCACAGATTGTTCATTTACCTACAAGAATACCAGACAATCCTAATCATACAGCCAATACGCTTGATCTTTTCAGGTCAAGGCACTTCAGATCACAACTTGGTGATTGTCCCTTCTCCAATGGAGCCTTTATCTCATGGCTATTCCCAACTTCGTGTTGTTTGGCATTACAAGAATGCAAAATGGGATGACCTACAAGATTTCTTTTCTTCTTTTCCTTGGTCGGATTACTATTTCAAAACTTCTGATGTCAATGTTTGCTCAGATCATTTTAGTGAAATTATTCTTGCAGGAATGGAATCCTTTATCCCACACTCCACTTTAAAATCTCATCCTTTATCTAAACCTTGATTTTCCAATAAATGTGCTAAGGCTGTTCAAGAGAAGAATGTTGCATATCGTAATTGGCTTGTTTCTAATTCTTCATTTTCATTTTCTCCCTATACCAAAGCTAGCTCACAACAATTGTAAAGCAGTTATTAATCAGTCCAAACTAGAGTTTGAACAGGCTAAGAGTAGAAAACTTGCTTCTTGCCCTAATGGTAGCTGAGCATTCTGGTCTCTTGCCAAAGCTATTGGCCACAACTTTTGCCCATCTCTGCTCCCACCTCTGTCCAAACCAGATGGTTCTGCTGTCACTTCAGCCAAGGATAAAATTGACCTGGTAGCATCCCATTTTTCTTCCAACTCATGTATTAATGATCTTGGTAAAACACCTGCCACCATTCCCAACATGCTCCATTCAAGGCCCCCTGTGGTCTTCCATCAAAAGGATGTCAGAAGAATTTTGACGAATCTTGATGGTATTTTTCCACTTGTTCTCAAAACCTGTGCTCCTGAACTTACTATTATTCTTTGCCACCTTTTTTCACTTTCTTATTCCAAAGGTGTGTTTCCTTCTACTTGGAAATTTGCTCGTATCCAGCCAGTTCCTAAAAAGGGTGACAAATCCCTCCCATCCAATTATTGTCCCATTTTAATTACTTCTACTCTTTCTAAAGTAATGGAAAAATCAATTAACTACCAACTCTTAAACTACCTAGAAACCTTCTGTCTGATCAACGATCGCCAGTATGGCTTCTGTCAGTGTCGATCCACTGGTGGTATTCTGACTTATGTTACCCATTTATGGACTAATTCAATGGAAAGGTTCGGTGAAACACAAGTAGTTGCTCTTGACATCTCAAAGACTTTTGATCGTGTTTGGCATAAAGGTCTTCTAAACAAGCTTCCATCTTATGGTTTGCCGACTGTTTTTACTAATTGGTTATCCAGTTTTCTCTCTGATCGCTCACTGAAGGTGATGGTAGATGGCTCTCTATCTTCTAACTTCTCCACTAATGCCGGTGTCCCCCAAGGTTCAGTTCTTTCTCCCACTCTTTTCCTCTTGTATATTAATGACCTTCTTCCATTGACTGGAAATCCTATCCATAGTTTGGCTGATGATAGCACATTGCATTCTACTTTCCATTTTGAGAAACCTTTCCCTGCTCAATCAGCTTCAACTTCTCGAAAATCTGCTACCAATTCCTTAAAAGTTGATCTTCAGGTAATTCTCCAGTGGGGCAAAGACAACTTAGTTGATTTCAACCCTTCTAAAACTCAGTCTTGTCTTATATCTCGCAAAAAGGATTCTTCTGCTCCTGTGCTTATCTTTAGTGACACTGATTTCTAGGCAAAATGATATATCTCTTTTGGGGATTACCCTGACTTCTAATCTCTGTTGGCACAAGCACGTTACAAATATTGCCTCATCTGTATCTAAAAAACTTGGTTTCCTCTTTCGCTCTCGGCGTTACTTTTCTTCCAAACAGCTGCTCACTCTGTATAAATCGCAAATCTGCCCTGGAATATTGTTCCCACATCTGCGATGGTGCTTACAAAATATCTCTCAGGCTTCTTGATTCCATGCAGAAGAGGGCAGTTAGGTTAATTAATGATTCATCTCTAACAGAGTCTCTCCACTTGCTGTCTCATAGATGTACTGTTTCTGCTGCATGACTCTTCTACAGATACTTCCATGGGCACTGTTCTTCTGAATTGGCTTCTATAATTCCTGCTCTCTCTTTCAAAACAGTCTGAACACGTGCCGCCACCAGCCAACATCCATTTACTGTCCAACTTCAAACTCACAGAACCAACTTTTCATCTTCCTCGTTTATTCATTCAACTGCCGTTTTCTGGAACAACCTTCCTTCGTACATATTTCCTGAAAATTACAGTCTACAGAAGTTCAAGTCTAATGTCAACAAATATCTTCTTTCATCTTCCCCACCTCCAACATAAGCACGGTACTAAGTACTATAGGTTCTACTACCTCTCGTGTTTGGGGTTTACGTAAAAAAAAAAATAAATAAAAATCAAAAACACCAGCATAGAGTTTAACATCATTTATCTCAGAAAATTTTGAAACAATATATGGAATACAGACTCCCACTGCATACTTGATACTAAATGCTACATGCTTGTGAAAAAAATGTTGCTTTTTAATAAAATTTTTAACTAAAAAAAGGTTTAGGGCTGAAAGCCTCAGACTACAGGAAATTTACTAGACAAACAAGTTAGTGCATATCATTTTAGTTTGTAGTAATCACCAAAGTATATGAAATGGCATCATTAATGTTACAGCTCATATTGTGAATGCCTTCACAATGAATTTCCTGTTAACTACCTTGAATAAACAATGCTTCCCCAGTAGAGAAGACTAATGTTACTTATTTTTGGCAAATAACCAAGAATAATAACCACCACACAGATGGCACCATTTCGAAGCTTTTTACCTCTCATTGGTGTGCAAGTAGCTACCCTGGCAATACAATGAGTGACAACACAGTTATGAGGTTTAACTCTCCACAATATGAGAGCTGCCAGACGGTGTATAATAGTAAAATTCTAAAAAAGGGTTTAGGGCTGAAAGTCTCAGACTATGGGAAATTTACTAGATGAACCAGTTAGTGCAAAGCATCATTTTAGCTCGTGGTAAATTACCAAAGTAGGTGAAATGGCATAATTTTTGTTACATCCTCGTATTGTGAACACCTTCACGAGTTGCCTGTTATTGCATTATTGTAGTATAGAGCGTCACTTATACTGCCTTGAATAAACAATGCTTCTCCAGTAGAGAAGACTACTGTTACTTATCTTATTCTTGGTGGATACCATCATCCAGATGGTGCTGTTTCAAAGCTTGTCGGCCTCCCATCAGTAAGCTAGTAGGTACTCCGGTGATACAATGAGTGACACCCCAATTGTGAAGTTTAACTCTACAATATGAGAGATGCCAGACATTGTGCGATAGTAAAGTACTAAAATAGGTTTAGGGCTAAAAACTTCAGACTATGGGAATTTACTAGTGCAAAGCATCATATTTAGTTCTTAGTAAATCACTGACATAATTTACTAAGTTTTGTTACATCTCATATTGTAAACACTTTCACAAGTTGCCTGTTATTGCACTACCTCGAATAAATATTGCTCCTCCAGTAGAGAAAACTAATGTTACTTATTCTCAGCAAATACCGCTCTCATCAGTGGGTGAGGGTGGGTAGGTACCTTGGTGATGCAAGTGACAACCCAGTTATGAAGTTTAATTCCCCAATATGTGACCAGGGGATGCCCACAAGGATTGGTTTTTGGAGGACTGGTTGCATAGGGACTTTGAGCATACAGAGATGGTGGCATATGCCAATGAGCTTATTGAAGGAAATTCACGGATGCAACTAGAAACGAGGTCACAGCAGGTTTTGCTTGAACTTAATAACTGATGTAGGTTACATAAACTGACTGTATCAGGAACCAAAACAAGGACAATGGTCTTTGAGGGTCATTTTTTGAGTAGAAGACCCCGAGTTGTGAGAATGAATGGGTTGAGCATAAAATCGGCAAGGCAATTAAAATATTAGCATTAGCATTAGTAGAGGCATTTGATGCAAGAAAGCAAGCTTATGCAGCATCAGCCAAAAAAAAAAAAAAACCCACTTCCACTTCACCCCTCTGTTCGTTCAAAATACCTGTCCAGCTGAGCCTTAAACTTATTTAGGCTATCAACCTCCACTACAAGAGATGGAAGTCTGTTCCACCAACCAACCACCCGCTGGCTAAAGGCAAATTTCCGCACGTCTATCCTACATCTGTCTTTCCTCAATTTGAATTTATGCCCTCTCAGGTGATTTTTCTGAGCTAGAGGAAGAATCCCATCAGTATTGAGCATGCTCAAACCATTCAAGGCTTTATACACCTCTATCAGATCACCTCGCTGGTGCCTAGTCTCCAGACACTGTAATTTGCAAAACTTAAGCCTTTCTTCGTAAGAGCACCCCTTTGTTCCATTCACTAATCTTGTTGCCCTTCTCTGTACTCGTTCCAGCAGCTCTACATCCTTCTTGAAATGAGGCCTCCAGACCTGTATACAGTACTCTAGGTGTGGCCTGACCATTGCCTTATATAAGGGAATAATCACTTCCTTATCCCTGCTGGAAAAATTCCTGTATATCATTGACAATACTCCATGAGCTACTCTTGCAGCCCGTCTGCACTGCTCAGAGAACTTCATATATGCCTGCACAACCGCCCCCAAGTCCATTTCATTCTCTACCACTGCCAGTGTAGTATCACAGAGTTGATATGTTGCTCTGGGGTTGCTGTTTCCCATGTATAGTACTTTACATTTGTCAATGTTAAACTTCATTTGACACCTCTCAGCCCATCTGCTCAACCTTTCCAGATCCTGTTGCAGTAGCATAGTGTCAGTAGTGTCCTTGACAACCCTGCCAACCTTTGTATCGTCTGCAAACTTGGACATTAAGCTTGATATACCATCATCAATATCATTTATAAATACAGAAAACAATAATGGACCCAACACTGAGCCCTGAGGGACTCCACTAATAACGTTAGTCCACGATGAGCAGTGTCCATTGATTACCACTCTCTGTCTTCTCCCCCTCAACCACCCCTTTATCCATAGCAGCAATTTGTCTCCAATGTCACACTGCTCCAATTTGTGTAGCAGTCTTCCATGTGCAACAGTATCAAAAGCCTTTCTAAGATCCAAGTATATAATATCAAAGTTATTCCCTGCATCCAGTTCTTTTGTGACTGCATCATAGTATCCAATCAAATTGGTCAGGGAAGACTTCCCCTTAACAAAACCATGCTGTGTCCGAGCTATAACTGAAGTCTTGTCTAAATGATCCTGCAGTGCTTCTTTAACCAGTGCCTCCATTAATTTTCCTGGAACAGAAGTTAAGCTCACAGGTCTATAATTAATTGTGTCAGCCTTTGATCCTCCTTTGTGAATTGGGGTCACATTTGCACATTTCCACTCTATGGGTACCTCTCCTGAGTCTAAGGAAGCTCTCATAATTATGGCTAAGGGTTTGCTTACTTCCTTTGCTGCCTCCTTTAATATAACTGGATAGATCCCATCCACCCCAGGTGCCTTTCTTGTGTTTATCTTCAACAGTTTCTCCTCCACTTTACTCCCAGTTATTTCAAGATTCTGTAGCTTACTGCTAGAGTTGAATACACCTCTGGCATTCCCCTCGCTAAATAACTCCTCATGTGTGAATGTCGATGCAAAATATTCATTTAGTTTGTTAGCTACCTGAGCAGGATCATCAACAGTTGACCCATCAATATCAAGTGGACCAATCTGATTCATCCCCTTCCTTCTAGAGTTTACATAAGTAAAGAACTCTTTGCTGTTTTTCTTTGCATCCCTTGCCAAGGATTTCTCGTAATCTGCCTTCGCCTGCCTAACCTCCTTTGTAACTTGGTTGCATATCAACTTGTATCTATCATAGGCTTCTGTGTCATGTGTTAATTTGTAAGTATCCCATGCATTTTTCTTCTCTGCCATATGCCTCATTAGTTCACCTGACATCCATTTTCGCCTAAACCTTGAACCATATTTTTTAGTTGGTATGTAAAGCCTAGTAGCTTCCAAGATAAGTTCTTTGAATGCTTCCCATTTTGAATTTGCTGTTGGTAACATCATCAGTTGGTCCCACTGTATAGAATTTAAATACAGTCTCAGTCCATCGTAGTCGCCTTTACGGAAACAATAACCCTTCCCTTTTCCCCTAATATCTAGGCATTATGTTTGACGGATCTTTGACTTTCAACTTGCATGTTACTTATCTATCAGAAAAGGTGAGGAAAGTTATTGGGATGATTACTCAAATCAGTAGAGTTGGCTGGGGAATAAAAGGTAAGGCACTGAACTTGCTATATGAATGTGTATTTATTCCCATGGTAATGTATAGTGTACCAGTTTGGTTTGAACGTGTAAAGTGGAAAAGTATTTACTAGAAAGCTCAGTTCCATTCAAAAAGTAATGCTCCTTAGGATGTGCATGTCATGCTGAACTCTGTCGACCCCAGCTTTGCAGGTTGTGACTGGAAAATTGCCTATTGATTGAAAATTGCCAATGCACAATACACCAAATGATCTGCATTTGGTGTATTGTGCATTGGCTTACTTCATCTGCTGTGGCATTCCTTGTTCTTTTCTGAATATAGAGGTGGATATCTTTGGCAGATCCCAGGAAGGAAAGGGCAAGAATCTGGGATGTTTTGATAAAAGTCTGGCAAGAGCATTGGAGCCTTTGTGACAAAGGGCAGATTACACAAAAATTTTTCCCAGATTTAAGAAATGCAGTCTTGATAAAATTCAAATGGTTTGGGGCCCCAAACTTACAAGCTATGTTCTTATTGACTGGTCATGGTTCGATTAATGCAAAGTTGCGTGATTTAGGAATTACTGAAAGATCTAGTTGCCATTGTGGCGAAAGAGAATCATGGGAACATATTATGTACATCTGTGAGGAGTACGGTGATCTACGAATTGAATTGGTATCTCGGGTTAGTAATCTCAATCTTATGGCAGAAGGCTGTGAGACAATTCTAGTTGATAAACAGGAGAACTTCTTGGCTTTCTAAGCCTTTGCAACTGCAATATTTCTTAGATGGAAGGCTCTTCTGCATCTGGAAGCCTTGGATTTGTAATGTGGTATGGTGCAGTGCCGAATTACCTAAAGTTCTGTGAAACCGTGGAGGCTTGAGTCTGCTATATCGACTGCAACTCCAGCTCCTTGTGCTGGCATTTCTGTTCTCGGCAGCCCCTTGTGCTGGCATTTCTGTTCTCGGCAGCTCCTTGTGCAGGCATTTCTGTTCTCAGCAGCTGCTGGCTTTCCAACAGACTGTGAACAGATTTAGCTCTTTCCAATGAAGTTTGGACTTTGTCTGAAATTTAATTATATGTATATTTATTTTTTTTATGTAATTTGATTATTTTCAGTTTGTTCATACCAATCTTTTTTGGTCATGGCAGGTTTTTTGCCCCCTGTACTTGGGCAAACAGGAGAAGGAGTATATAAGAGTACTGCTAAATTATGTGTAACTGACAGCGGGGGTTGGCTGGGACTGCTTTAACTAATAAATATCAATATCAATCAATCCCCAATATGGGCGATGCCAGATGGTGCAATAGTAAAAAGATACTTTGCACTAACTTGTTTGTCTACTAAATTTCCCATAGACTGAGGCTTTCAGCCTTAAACCCTTTTTTAGTACTTTACTATCATACACAGGTAGTTAATTGTTGGAACAAACTTCCATTCATTGTGGAAGTTGATAACTTAAATAAATTCAAGGAGGAACTGGACAAACGTTTAGAGGGAATGGATGTGTGAAATTGTTTTTTTTTTTTTTTTTTTTTGGGCTGATGCTACAAGTTTCATACGCTTGCTTTCTTGCATTACATGACTATTACTACCACTATACTGTCTAGCATCTCTCATATTGTGGAGTTAAACTTCATAATTAGGGTGTTGCTCATTGCATCAACCGGGGTACCTACCCACCCACCCACTGACGACAAGCCAACAGAATGGTGCTGTGTCTGGGTGGTGGTATCTGCCGAGAATAAGTAACATTACTCTCTACTGAGGAAGCATCACCCATTCAAGATAGCGCAATAATGGGCAACTCGTGAAGGTGTTCACAATATGCAATGTGACAAAAATGACGCCATTTCGCTTACCTTGGTGATTTACTACAAACTAAAATGATGCTTTGCATTAACTTGTTCATCTGAAATTTTTAACTTAATAATTATAAAGTGAAATACGTTGTAGGGCTTGTTTTGTCTTAGTCTCTTTCTCAATAGCTAAATATCATATAAATTTAATTAAAATTAAAAATAAACTTTAAAGGACCATCAAAGTGTCCCTCAACATGGGCACCCATACATGGTGAGGGAGCCTATCAGTGATGTTGTTGGGCTGTCAGATTAGCATAACTGGGATCCAATGTCCACAGCTTCAGGTCCAGGTTACCACCATAGGAATCCAGCATGTGTGCTGTGAACAATGGAAACCCAGAAAGCTGAATCCTGGTCAAGGGACCGAGCTTCAGTACACCACTTTGGCCCTTGTTTCAACGAAACAGGTGATCCTGGGATGGCCTTGCTCAGGATCGATTGGCTAGTACAGCATTTCCCAAACTTTTTGATGTAAAAACATATATGGCAGCACTAGAGTAAAATCACTTGGTAACGAAATTCTCTTGTAACAGAAATGACACAATTGATTGGTAACGAAGAAAGCTGACCGTTTCGATTTTAAGCAACAAATTACATCACTTCTGTTAGGTGGCTGTTAGATTTTAAATGATGCAAATGACGTCACTTCTTAAATAGTGCTAACAATGCTAACTCAGTCACTAATGTTGATTCAGTAGGATAAGTAGTTGATTCAGAAGAGTAAGTTCATACTAAGATACAGAAATGACGTTACTTCCTAAAGGCAGTTAACTCAGTCACTAACATTGATTCGGTAGAGTAAGCAGCAGGTAGTAATATTATGCAAGAATAAAAGTTTTGAAGTCACCAATGAAGCCTCTCGTGTCGAAAAGAAACAAGTTCAAAAACATGGAGAACTGTCTCACTGCTAATGATAGTTCCCAAGGTTCAGTTGTTGGTGAAAAAGAACCCAAAGAGCCACACCTCAGCTCAAGCTGGGAGGGGCGGGGTGGAGTTTTTATTAGAAATGGAATAGAGTGGGATGGTGTTTTGTTACACATTGATTATTCTCGTTTAACCTCAATATAACAGATTAACTTGTTCCTTTTTGATATGAGAGGCTTCTTCAGTGGCTTTGAAGCTTTTATTCTTGCATAATATTTAGTAAAGGAACACTTTTCATCTCACAATATATTTATCGAACACTTAGCGGGAGCCAAAGAACTGTTTGCTAATATTTTATTACATATGACACACTGTGCATCAGGAGCATCTTCGTTTCCAACACACGTAAAGCCAGAATTCAAATAACTGTCATCTTACTTTCATTTTGGTCTTTTATTAGTTGATTCCTGTTTTTTCACTTCGGATTTTTTGGAAACAGAAAGCTGCGATTGTTCATCCTCACTTTGAAGTGTGACAATATTGTGTTTGTTTTCATCGACCACAGTTGCAACACTAGAAGTACTTGCTTCTTGTTTTCAAGTTCCTTTTTTCAACCACAAATCCATGGTCATTTATTTTAATAATAATATTTCGAAATACTAATAATTATCAAAAAAAAAAAAAGATTTATAAAAGGAAGCGAGTTTAGTTATTATATCGGTTCGCTTCCCCCTCTCCTCCAACCCATGTACTCCAACTAAATCCATACAAATGGCATATTAGATCACAATATTGCTATATTTTTGTATCTCTACACAAAAGTTAACCAAAATAAAGTGTTCTGCAGTCTATTTAATTATTAGTCTATGCCCGTATATTAATAATCGGAAAAAAAAGAATGTTAAAAATTATGATGATACAAAAGTGGTGTACGCTACAAATATGCAAAATTTATTTATTTTATTTCTTTAATTATTAATAATGATTTTTCTTGAAACACATCTCACAGAACACAGTTTGAGAAATGCTGGACTAGTGGATTCATCTGTAAGGGTCAATGCCATGCCCCTACTCTCATGGTCTGAGAGACAGGATTCAGGCTGGTAGAGGTGTGGGTATGGTGTCTGGGTAGCTCTGGCATTCTATTCCTGAGAGCATTTATTGCTTGCTAGGTAGTGGGTATCCATTTGGGCTCTGTGGTGGGTGGGGGAACTTGGGCACTGAACCAAAAAAAAAAAAAAACCCACAAATGAATCCCAGTAAGGCAGCCTGGAAAACAATATGCAGGGTATTTTAGAGACTGCTTGGGAGCGGGTGTTGTTATTTGGTTTTTAGAAGCATTAGCAACTAAGGCCATATTGCTCCGGGGATATGCGGTGGTCATTCCCTAACCTTTCTGCATCCTCCACATTTGGTGGTCAAGAGCTTGAACCCCGGTCTAATCAAGAAGCATGTGCTACGCACTGCTGCTCCTGCCCACCAGGCTACGGTGGTGCCTGCTGGGAGTCATTGCAGTACAAGTTAACACATGGGTTGTGTTAGGGTAGCTAAGAATAGGAACAGGTGCATTTATACTTGCGTATACACCAATGCTAGGAGTTTGGTAAATAAATTTGATGAATTTGGGTGTTGGTCAAAACATCAAATGCAGATATTGTTGGGATATCAGAGATGTGGTGTCACACAGATATAAGAAATGCAAAACTGAAATTTGGGGAGTACAATGTGTACAGAAAGGATAGACAGGATAGGAAGAGAGGAGGGGTTATGCTATTAGCTAAGAAACACATAAAATCCAAGGAAGTGAAGCCAGACAACATAACTGGACAGTGCAGTGTCGAGTCAGTTTAGTGTGACATAAGCACTGGGAGATCAAAATTAGACCAGGAGTATGTTACAGGCCTAATGATTCTGATGAGTATAATAAGAAACGTACAGAGAAATAAAGTGGTCCAGTAAATCAGAGAGTTTTATAATGGGGATTTTAATTTCCCGGATATTGACGGGAATTTGTGGATTGGTCACTCACACGCTAGCAAGGCTTTTGTGGATTTATTGGATGATTGTTTTCTACATTATTATTATTAATATCCATATGATACAAGGAAGCCTGAGGCTTATGCTGCACCAGGAAAAAAAAAAAAAAAAAAAGTTCCCGAGTAACCCTGAGAGAGAGAGAGAGAGAGAGAGAGAGAGAGAGAGAGAGAGAGAGAGAGAGAGAGTCAAAAGTAGAAGGGAATCCCCAAGAAAGAGAAGAATGATGATATCCAGTTCAGGACCCTGGGTGTGCCAAGCCCATACTCACCAGATGTGAGCCCCCGGGGTTTATCAGCATGTTCGGGAGACAATTAGATGGAGTAATACTCTTGATCTTGGGTCCATTATCAATAGTGATTCCTCACGCATTAAGAATCTGCAGATAAAGGAACCACTAAGTGGCAGTGAACACAGTGTGCTGAAGTGGGATTTACTCAAAGAGGTAACTACCATCATGGGTAAAGTGAAGGGTTATTGCTTTCGTAAAGGTGATTACGATGGTCTGAGACAGTATTTAAATTCTATACAATGGGACCAACTGATGATACCAACAGCAAATTCAAAATGGGAAGCATTCAAAGAACTTATCTTGGAAGCTACTAGGCTTTACAAACTAAGAAATATTGTTCAAGATTTAGGCCTAAATGGATGTCAGATGAACTAATGAGACACATGGCAGAGAAGAAAAATGCATGGGATACGTATAAATTAACACGTGACACAGAAGCTTATGATAGATATAAGCTGGTCTGTAACCAAGTCACAAAGGAGATTAGGCAGGCAAAGGCGGATTATGAGAAATCTTTGGCAAAGGATGCAAAGAAAAACAGCAAAGAGTTCTTTACTTATGTAAACTCTAGAAGGAAGGGGATGAATCAGATTGGTCCACTTGATATCGATGGTTCAATTGTTGATGATCCTGCTCAGGTAGCTAACAAACTAAATGAATATTTTGCATCGACGATCATACATGAGGAGTTATTCAGCGAGGGGAATGCCAGAGGTGTATTCAACTCTGGCAGTAAGCTAGATAATCTTGTAATAACTGAGAGGAAAGTGGAGGAGAAATTGTTGAAGATAAACACAGGAAAGGGATATGATATAACTTATAATATAATTATAATATAATATAAAAGGCTTAATATAACTGGATAGATCCCATCATTGGGTGGATGGGATCTATCCAGTTATATTAAGCAGCAAAGGAAGTTAGCAAACCCTTAGTCATAATTATGAGAACTTCCTTGGACTCAGGGGAGTACCCATAGACTGGAGATGTGAAAATGTGACCCCAATTCACAAAGGAGGATCAAAGGCTGACACAAGTAATTATAGACCTGTGAGTTTAACTTCTGTTCCAGGAAAATTAATGGAGGCACTAGTTAAAGAATCACTGCAGGATCATCTAGGCAAGACTTCAGTTATAGCTCAGACACAGCATGGTTTTGTTAAGGGGAAGTCTTACCTGACCAATTTGATTGGATACTATGATGCAGTCACAAAAGAGCTGGATGCAGGGAATAACTTTGATATTAAATACTTGGATCTTAGAAAGGCTTTTGATACTGTTGCACATGGAAGACTGCTGCACAAATTGGAGCAGTGTGGCACTGGAGGCAAATTGCTGCTATGGATAAAGGGGTGGTTAAGGTTGAGAAGACATAGAGTGGTAATCAATGGACACTGCTCATTATGGACTAATGTTATTAGTGGAGTCCCTCAGGGTTCAGTGTTGGGTCCATTATTGTTTTCTGTATTTATAAATAATATTGATGATGGTATATCAAGCTTAATGTCCAAGTTTGGAGACGATACAAAAGTTGGCAGGGTTGTTAAGGACACTACTGATGCTATGCTGCTGCAACAGGATCTGGAAAGGTTGAGCATATGGGCTGAGAGATGGCAAATGAAGTTTAACATTGACAAATGTAAAGTACTACATATGGGAAACAGCAACCCCAGAGCAACGTATCAACTCTGTGGTACTACACTGACAGTTGTAGAGAATGGAAAGGACCTGGGGTAATTGTGAAGGCAGATATGAAGTTCTCTGAACAGTGCAGATGGGCTGCAAGAGTAGCTCATGGTGTCTTGTCAATGATATACAGGAATTTTTCTAGCAGGGATAAGGAGGTGATTATTCTCTTGTATAAGGCAATGGTCAGGCCACACCTTGAGTATTGTATACGGGTCTGGAGGCCTCATTTCAAGAAGGATGTAGAGCTGATGGAACGACTACAGAGAAGAGCAACAAGATTAGTGAATGGAACAAAGGGTTGCTCTTACGAAGAAAGGCTTAAGTTTTGCAAATTACAGTGTCTGGAGACTAGGAACCGGCGAGGTGATCTGATAGAGGTGTATAAAGCCTTGAATGGTTTGAGCATGCTTAATGCTGATGGGATTCTTCCTCTTGCTCAGAATAATCACCTGAGAGGGCATAAATTCAAATTGAGGAAAGACTGATGTAGGATAGATGTGCAGAAATTTGCTTTTAGCCAGCAGTTAATTGGTTGTTGGAACAGACTTCCATCCCTTGTTGTGGAAGTTGATAGCCTAAATAAATTTAAGGCTCAGCTGGACAGGTATTTCGAACGAACGGAGAGGTGAAGTGGAAGTTTTATTTATTTATTTATTTTTTAAAATTTTTTTTTGGCTGATGCTGCATAAGTTTGCTTTCTTTCATCATATGCCTCTGCTAATGCTAATTAAACCTGATATACCTTAATCAATACCATTGATAAATATTGATTAAGGTATATCAAAACAAAAATAGGCCCAACACCAAATCCTGGGGGACTTCACCAAAAATATGTGTAAATATATAAAAACGATATGCAGTATGTGAACAAGTGCTGTGAGTGTAGATATTGTAATTGAATCCTTGGATAATCAAGCCCTGAATTTAGATAGAGATTGACTTCCCTGCTGGCAGGGATGGAAACCCCTGCCACTTTGCCTGACTGGTTTCAGATTGTGGCAGAGGCAAAGTGGTTATAAATATTCAAAATTTTAAGTTACGTATTTATTTTAATTACAGACTTAAGCATTGTTGAGCTTTGATTCTGGGAATGCTGTTTAGGTTGATATGATTATGATATCTTTGTTGATATATCAAATCTCTTCACATAGCTGACTGAGCTTTGCTAACAGAACAACCATTATTAAGCAATGAGGCAGGTTGTAGATTTGTTACCCATAGTGATTTAATGTTTATCTTTAATTTAAATTAAAGCTGTTGGGGAACAGAACAAAATAGGTCCTGCAACATATTGTTGTTTATAATTATCAAGTTAGTCCACATTTTATTTTTAAAAAATTATATAATATTTGTATTTTTTCACAAATGCATGATGTTGTGTTTATTTCACTAGTTATAACTGCTGCATGATAGAACATTCTTTCATTACATCAGATATGGGCTATTGTTTGAATAATATTTAATAATATTCAACTCGACCAAGGACTTAAAATGTAACCTTTCACTTTCAGAGATAGTCTTCTGTAGAACTGAACATTTTGCAAATACGAAAATTTTCGTTTTATAACTAATAATGGAATCAGCGCCATTCCAATATCATCTAAGCTAGGCCAGAATATGGTGCATGTTTACATTATTTGATAATATTTAAAACCATCAATGAATGGTTTTTTTGGACTCCAAAATCTATTAAAACACTTACAAAGCATCTTTAAAGGGTAATTTTAGACCATTTATTTACAGCACATTGTGTCCAGATGGTATTTCCTTATTCTTCTAAGGAATGTCATAATGTTGAGCCAAAGTAGCCAAGGTAATTTGGTATTTATTTATTTTTTGGCAAAAAATATTTACTTTTATTTGAATATTGGATGAAATTGAATTAGGCTTATTCTCAATTTAGTATATAAGTATCAGCATTCAGTTTAATTGTATCAGGATTTTCTGTTAAAATTAATTTTTTTTTTATATAGGAAGTGATTCTTAGAATATAAATACATGTTAAAACACAAATTAAATTTTGTTTTGTTTTGTTTTTCTTATTATATACATATTATTTTTTTTTCCTGTTTTTATGTCACCTTTGCTCTTTCAGATTTGGAGAAAGTATAGGTGGAGGATTGGCAGTAGCTGAATTAGCATGGCCCCATCCTTTAGTAATTGTAATTGGTTCATTGCTATCCACTATTGGTGCAGGTATTCAGTCTCTCACAGGTAATATATCATAATTAATTATTATTATCATATTAACCTGCTGATGCTATAGGAGAGGTGATTCTGACTCCTATTTTTTTATTAGTTATTTTAACACTCTAAAACAACTAAATCTGTTGTTAAAAGTTTTTTCTCTTGTTATTGTTATTTGGTTTTTTTTTTTAGGAGCATTAGCAACCGAGGCCATATTGCTCCAGGGATATGCGGTGGTCATTCCCTGACCTTTCCACATCCTCTGTATTTGGTGGTCACGGGCTCGACCCCCGGTCTAATCAAGAAGCGTGTGCTATGCACTGCTGCTCCTGCCCACCTGGCTACGGAGCACCCGTTTTTTTCTCTTGTTTTCACTATTAGTAATTCAAGAACTGTGGTATTGAATAGAATCTAAATGATCCTTATATAATTGATTTTGAAACAGTTGTTAATGGGTTAATTTTTGTATTATACATGGGGCATTCAGAGTCTGAAAGCTTTTTTTTTTTTCTCTTGAAAACATTTGAATTCACAAAAAAGATTGTTATACAAATATTGGTATATGCAACAGAAGATTTATTTGTTTACATTTGGAATTTCTGTGATTGTAAATATGACTGCTCCTATATGAATGTATTGGAGCAGTCATATTTACAATCACAGAATAATGGAGTTACAGTCACAGAATAATGGAACGCTCCAAAGAGATGCACTCCATTATTCAATATTCATTATTTAATAAGCCAAAGGGAAAACAGTGAAATTCACCACAAACTTTTTTCCACCCATAGTGGAAAGTTGTCTGTTTAAGCAAGCATTGTTTTGGTGCCAGGAGCTTAGAAATGGTTAGACTATCACTGATGAACCAAGTGATGGTAGACTCAGCACAAGCAAAATTGAAAGACTCGTGTCTTCATTAAACTAATGATTCTTGAAAATATATTTGATAATCATGAAATTGAAGAACAGTGAAATTTTAAAGTGAGTTATGTATGACCTTGATTTAAGGGGTGAGTTCCACAAAACAGTTAGACAGTCACTGGGCAGTACTAGGGACCATGCCTGCAACACCTTCAGTGTTATAGTAAAAGGAGTTACTGGTTCCTGAACAGAATTGACTGACAGACAATGAAACTTAAGTGCATCATTTGCCCCTGAAGCAAAATGAAATTTGATAAATAAATAAATTTTCTATTTATACTCTGGGATGACCACATGGTCAGAGGAGTTCATAAGACACAGAGAATATAACAAATGCACTGTATTGTAAATAAACAGTGAACAGACACAATTTGGCTTCAGTAGCCCTTGTGTTGTTAAGCTCTATACCAGCAACAACAACAACAGTGCTGTTCAGTCACGGGCTGGAACTCAAGTCACGTGTACTTATGCACCCTCATGCCTGATCACTTGGCTACGGCGGCCGATGGTGTGTTGAAAAACACCAACTTTCTCTTGAGGAAAGAAAATTTGGAACAAGCCCATTAGTCAAGGAGGTGATGGCCACCACTTTTTTGGGATTGATTTGGCATTATACTCATTGACTTCATGAGCCATGAAGAAACCAATAATGCAAGATGTTACTGCCAGTCACTGCAGAAGCTGAAAACTGAAATTTATCAGAAGTGTCATAGACTTTGATGGATAGGGTCATGTTTCATGACAATGAATCCTCTCATACAACAAGCATGTACAATGCTAAAACAGACAGAGAAAATTTTGGCTCATCTTGTGTCATCAGATTATGTGTGCAGATCTTTAAAATAACATTTATCTGGGAAAACATTAGAATGGATGCTGAATCCATGCATAAAACATAGGCTTATGGGACAGAAGCACAGTTTTTTGAGAACATTAATGTACTGGTGTTGCTGGGAATACTGCTAAATTTTCATGGCATTTATGTGGAGATGCAAATAATATTACTACTTGCATTTCTTTAACAAATCTGCATTGCACTTTCTGAATGCCCTTATTGCACACGTGTGCACGCACATTAATAAAAATAAGTGATTAACTTATTTTTAATTTTTATTAACTACATTATTTTATCCTAATTTATTTTTTTTTATCCCTTAGGCTATGAATTGAGAAACTTGGCACCACAAAATTACTGAAGCAATCACTTACTGCTCCAGTAATATTACATTTTGTAAAAATAAAATAACAAGGAATTAAAAAAAAAGCACATAATATTTACAAGTTGGTTTTTTTTATACTTTTTTAGGAATAAAAATAGACTTTTAGTTTCTCTCCCTCCTTATGTGATCAGCACCAAACACTTTCCCACTGCTGATAGCTGCACAAAAATTTTCCATAACTACTATTGCCTTGAAATCAAATGCAAAAAAAAAAAAAAAAAAAAAAAAACACCCACTTCTGAGATTGTTACATTTTATTTAGCATATGGAGTCTGGATAATAATATTTTGGAATGTAATGCAGGTGTCAGTTTATCCAGCAAATTTGAGATAATGTATTATCAGTCAATTCTACTCTTGAATATTGGATGAAAGTGAAAATTGTGAATGAAATTCCCAGTAGTTATGTTTGAATGCCTTAAATACAGTAGATGCCTATTTTACATATTAAAATAACCAGCTACACAGTACATAATTAGAAAGGCAAGAGTAATAAATACAGCCATAATATACACGTGGAAAAAGACTCCTGTGAGCCAATTTTTTTATTTTTTTTTTATTTCCAGGGAAATGCATATGATATAGCTCATACATGATATTTTTATGTAAGAAATAACTAAATTAAGTAAAAATTTAACTAATGTAAAGATTAATAAAAGTACCAATAAATATTAATTTTTAAATAAAATAAATGCATGGAATGGTAACTCTAAATTACATTACCAATAGAGTTGGAATTTCAAAAATGTGAACCAAAACACTACTCTCTCTCTTATTAACAGTTAGTAAAGGCTGCCTTCTCTATCAAAAAATTAACACAGCAGTGAGCATTCTTTCACCATTTCCTAGGATACATGTTATCCCACAAGTGCAGGGCTGGCCTTAGGCCGATTGGGGCCAATCGGGCCCAGCGCTTGGCAGAAAAAATTAAAATTGAACAAAAAAAGGAAAAAGAGAATAGATAAAAAAAAATAAAGATAAATAAAAAGAAAAAAAGACAA
The DNA here is from genome assembly GCF_048544385.1 of Mastigoproctus giganteus. Taxonomy (NCBI): domain Eukaryota; kingdom Metazoa; phylum Arthropoda; class Arachnida; order Uropygi; family Thelyphonidae; genus Mastigoproctus; species Mastigoproctus giganteus. Next base: position 3,224,845 of record NC_143584.1, read on the forward strand.
GGAAAATTTTTTTAAGTTAAAGAATTGATTTTAAAACTTATTTAAATTGCACGGGGCTCCTGAGTGATACCCAAAACAATGACTTTTTTTCCGTATGTTTAGGAAATATGATTAACATTTTATTAATGAGTACAAAGGACAGACAAAAATAATGCTTTTATTATTATTTATTTTTTTATTTATTTATTATTTTATTTATTTAATTTTTTAATTCATAATATCTGAAAAGTGAAGTCTGTATAATTTATAAAGGTGTGGAAATTTAGGTCATTGTCTAATTATCTCAAGACCAGTTTTTACCCATCCCTTGAAATATCAAAAGTAATTAATTTTCACACATGTATACCCCACTTTAGGTATGGGCCAGACTGTGGGATATATGTGTATGAAAATTAATTACTTTCGTGTGGCACCTGCTGTGTGGCCAAGCAGCCCTCTCGCCCCGCCGAATGCAGTGCGCATCACTATAAAGTTGTATTGTAATCGTGATGTGTTTTCATTTGAATAATTGTGCTCCTTATGTAAGTAAGTAAAATTTATATTATTCATCATTTTATTTATTGAGTTGAAGATGGAACGCAACACAAACCCAGTGGCATAACTATGCCAATGCAGCTGCATTTGATCCGAGCTTGAAAGGGGCCCCATGAAATTTGGAAGACAGATTCATTTCTCAAGACAATTCACAATTTTTATTCATAAACGAGACATTTTTTAATTTAAATATAACAAATTCTTATCAACCCAACGAATGGCCACCACCTGAGTATTGTTTAGCTGATTCCAAGCTTATAGAAATATTAGTAAATAAAAGATAGTTGTGAAATATTCAGCAACATCAGTGTCAAACATAAGTATACATCACAATCTGATTTTATTTTAGTGTTGGTGAATTTATTTTACATTTGTGTGTGTATGTGTACTCTGATTGTTGGCGTAGGGAAATATGTTTTATTTTACAATACACAAGTTTGCCGCATAAAGTCTGGTTATGGGCAGTGTTGTCATTTTTATTGCTTATCATGCTAGATTTGGCTTTCTTTTTTTTTTTTTTTTTTTTTTCTGAAATGAAAAATTGCAAGGACTAGGAATGAGTTATTACTATGCTAACAAAGAGACACATCTGAATCGCCAATCCTTTGATCCTCATATATGGCATTTTGAACCTGACCAGTTTATTGGGAAGGATCCTTCCTCCTATAATTAGCATTTATCCTGTGGTGTTCAGAGAGGAAATAAGCGATGACCAGGCAGAGTAAAGCTTCTACTTTGGTCATTACAAAGCATTAAGTTTCGTTAATGGTTTTTGAGGTTCATTTGCCATTTTCACAACATTCTACCCTTGCCTATTGCTCTGTTTCTATACAGCCAACAAGACCCGGAGTTTGTCACTGGTCATGAATAATAATCATGAATAATAACGTTTTATATGTACTATATCTGTTCTGTTTTCATTTGTGGTGAGAAAATTTGTTGCAAAGTTAATTGAAGGAGTAACTTGGGAAAAGAGTGGGAAATGAAACAAAAAAATTCAGCCAATCACAGACATTTTCATTTGCTCTATTGGCAGAAAAAAAAAAGTTCTACAGCTCTTATCAAGCATCATGTACCATTCTGTGATTCTACATTTTCAAGTGCAGTGATTCTACATTAAGTTTATCCGAACATGAAAATATTTACTCGTTACCACAATTTTTTTTTTTCCAACTTGTGATAGAAAAGGCTGAAGATGTAAGTAAATTTATTATTCCAGTTTTCGTTCACAAATTATGGATTTATAATTTGTGAATGTGGGCCATTCACAAATTATAAATGATCCATGAGATTGTCCAGTTTTGTATTGTCCAGTAAACCCTCGATTTAATGGACTAATAGGGAAGAAGGGGTGTCCATTAATGCCAAAAGTCCGTTAAATTGACTGTAACCTGGGAATGCATTTTTTATTTTTCTTAATGTAAAAAAAAAAAAGTTTTAATACAATATACAGTACTGTACAATATAAAATTGTGTTGCAATTTGGCCTTTGATTTACGGATATCAGAAACTGATTTTTACGCCGTAAATTTCACAAACGTGATATCAAGATGCCTTTTTCTAATTTCTCAATTAGCTCTAATTTCTGTGCCACATTTAAGTTCACACGCTTTCTTTTAACTCCTCTATCACTTAAAATGTAATTTTAAATTGTAAGGATTACAAAATTATTTAATAAATAAAGTCACAATTCAGAAATCACAGAAACATTCTGTATACAACCTGACTGCACGATAGCTTGAGGCAGACTGAGACTGAAACAAAGCGAGTCGGTAGACCTGCAGTTTAGTGTCCCGAGTCACGTTCAGTTCGCAAGTCACCACCTGCTCTTATCTGTTATCTGTAATCTGGGAAAACAGCTACTGTCAGTCCTCGTACACAAATTCGATCATACACAATTTATAAATTGGGAAACGATATCGTATATAACACGAACCGAATTTGTTTATGCACAATTCGCCTTTGTGTTTACAAGAAATGGCTGTCAAACGTGGAATCGCCCCAACAGAACACAACACGATAGGAATGAAGGGAAGATTCTGAAAATGTATTTGTTTTTTATATCAGTAAAGGGGAAACACGTTTCACCATAATAACATAAAAATCCACACAATTCCAGCTATCGATATTATCGCAAATGCAATTAGATCGAGTTTACTACCAGTTTATAACAGGTTCCACTAACAGAAATGCAACTGGAAATTGTTTTTATTATTTTATGGTAGTAACCCCCAGAAATGTGCTTTAGTAAAATGTGAGCTAATGAGGTGTTAATAGTGTGTCTCTGCCTTTACGGTGTTGTTTATTCAGTTGCTACACATGCACAGCTTTGTTTATGTGTATCAAGTGTGCCTCCTCATTTTGTAATTGTGCTTTATTCCCTAAAAATGAGTAAAATTCTTAAAAGGTGTGAAGAGGAACGTCCTGGTGAAGACACTGCAGATTCAGAGAAAAAAAGAAAAGCAATATCGATAGACAGAGGCGGACTGGGCCAAAAATTCTTATCCAGAAAAATTTTTAGTGGCCCCATACTAGTTTATGGCCAAAAATCACACCAGCCTCCATCGTCTTATGGCCTCTGGCCCACCGGAGTTTCCCCAGTAAGGGTTATGGCCAGTCCGGCTCTGTTGGTAGAAAAAAAAATATGAAATTGTGAAATACTTTGAGCGAAATGAAAGATCATGTGATATTGCACGTGGTACAGGCCTAAATGAGGCAATGCCGAGAATTAGAAAGAATGCAGAGAAAATAAAAAGAACTCATATCAGGAACAACTCAGTGTAACAAAGTCCATTAGATCAAGAAAAAGAATTGTAAGAGATGGAACGTCTGTTTGGATAGAAGACCAAACAAAGAACAAGTTTGCTTACGATAGAAGCAAAAGCATTAGCAATATTTTATTACGTAATAGTCATAATAAAATTCGTAAGTATTTTATTACAATTATTTATTTGTGTTTGGTAATGTTTTGGTTACAGATGTGTGTTCAATCTTGGGTGGTCAGCACTTAACCCTATTTTTCCCATAGGGCCTGTTATTTATATTGCACGATTTTGCATTACACGAGGGTTTCTAGGAACACAACTATCATGCTATACGAGGACTGACTGTATTTGAATACATTTTCAGAAAGAATAAAAAACAATTTCCTGAATTTGATTATAAAAATAAAAGTAGGTAATTATCAAAGCAATAATGTAAATAGGTAATTATTATTAATTTTTAATTAATAATAACATTGCAGTTTTGTATAACCTAAAAAAAATAATATGGTAGAGATTAATATGTACGTTACTGTATTATTATTTGTCAGGTCCATTAAATCTGAAATCCGTTATGTCAGGGTCCATTAAATCTGAAATCCGTTATGTCAGGGTCCATTAAATCAAGGATTTACTGTATATGTTACTCATTGCTGTAGATTTATTTATTTATTTTACTATTCTTTGAATTCTGTTGCAATTTGACAGAACGAATTGTAATTTTATTACTCTGGTGTCAGTAATTTTCTTTTTTTGAAAATTTGTTGAAGGATCATTTACAGATTAGAGAAAGATATAATATGAATTTTAAAAAGTTATTTTTCTTGTTTGCACTTTTTTTTTTGTGCTTATTGAACAATGAATGCGCACCTCTGAATAGAGAAGTATGCATTAATTTGCTTTTTGCACAATGCAATGCCAACTTTGTAATGATTCTGTAATAAGTGATTTCATTATTAAATGTAAGTGAATTTATTATTCCAGTTTTCATAAGTTTACATGATGGAACATTCACAAATTATGAATGGCCTATGGCATCAGCGATCGTCAAACGTTGTATAGTTTGTAATAATAATATATGTTACTAATTGCTGTAGATTTATTTTATTTTATAACTATTCTTTGTCTGCACACACAGCACAGTGGTATCACCACCATCCTTTCCTCACACCGGGTGGAAAAGGCCCGAGTTCAAATCTCTTCAGTGGTGGGCAGAGAGGGCATATGCCCTCCCATTAACCAAAATTTTGAAATGAAAGAAACAGAACGCAGGAGGTGTTCTATAAAAAAAAAAAAAATCAAAAGCCTGGTTACCATGCCCCCCTTATGTTGATACCTGGATACACCACTGAATCCCATCGATGGCGCAAGGAACTTTAATGGGCTTTTTTTCATTCCGTGGCTGAGTTAGCATTCGCATTAGTAGAGGCATATGATGCAAGAAAGCAAGCTTATGCAGCATCAGCCAAAAAAAAAAAAAAACACACTCCCATTTCACCCCTCCGTTCATTCCAAGTACCTGTCCAGTTCAGCCTTAAATTTATTTAGGCTATCAACTTCCACAACAAAGGATGGAAGTCTGTTCCACCAACCAACTACCCACTGGCTAAAGGCAAACTTCTGCACATCTATCCTACACCTGTCTTTTCTCTATTTCAATTTATACCCTCTCAAATGATTATTCTGAGTAATGAGCATTGAGCATACTCAAACCATTCAAAGCTTTATACACCACAGTCAGATCACCTCGCAGGTGTCTAGTCTCAAGACACTGTAATCTGCAAAATTTAAGCCTTTCTTCATAAGAGCAACCCTTTGTTCCATTCACTAATCTTGTTGCCCTTCTCTGTACTAGTTCCAAAAGCTCTACATCATTCTTAAAATGAGGTCTTCAGACCTGTATACAGTACTCAAGGTGTGGGCTGACCATTGCCTTATATAAGGGGATAATCACCTTCTTATCCCTGCTAGAAAAATTCCTGTATATCAATGACAAGACACTATGAGCTACTCTTGCAGACCGTCTGCACTGCTCAGAAAACTTCATATATGCCTGCACAATTACCCACAGGTCCTTTTCGTTCTCAACTCTGTCAGTGTAGTACCACAGAGTTGTTACGTCACTCTGGGGTTGCTGCTTCCCATGTGTAGTACTTTACATTTGTCAATGTTAAACTTCATTTGCCACCTCTCAGCCCATCTGCACAACTTTTCTAGATCCTGTTGCAGCAGCATACTGTCATTAGTGTCCTTAACAACCTTGCCAACTTTTGTATTGTCTCCAAACTTGGACATTAAGCTTGATATACCATCATCAATATCATTTATAAATACAGAAAACAACAATGAACCCAATACTGAACCCTGATAACATTAGTCTACGATGAGCAGTGTCCATTGATTACTACTCTCTGTCTTCTCCCACTCATCCATCCCTTTATCCATAGCAGCAATTTGCCTCCAATGCCACACTGCTCCAATTTGTGCAGCAGTTTTCCATGTGCAACAGTATAAAAACCTTTCTAAGATCCAAATATATGATATCAAAGTTATTCCCTGCATCCAGTTCCTTTGTGACCACATCATAGTATCCAATCAAATTAGTCAGGCAAGACTTCCCCTTAACAAAACCATGCTGTGTCCGAGCTATAACTGAAGTCTTGTCTAGATGATCCTGCAGTGCTTCTTTAACCAGTGCCTCCATTAATTTTCCTGGAACAGAAGTTAAACTCACAGGTCTATAATTACTTGTCAGCCTTTGATCCCCCCTTTGTGAATTGGGGTCACATTTGCACATATCCAGTCTATGGGTACCTCCCCTGAGTCCAAGGAAACTCTCATAATTATAGCTAGGGGTTTGCTTACTTCCTTTGCTGGCTCCTTTAATATAACTGGATATATCCCATCCACCCCGGGTGCCTTTTTTATGTTTATCTTCAACAATTTCTCCGCCCCTTTCCTCTCAGTTATTACAAAATCATCCAGCTCGCTGCCAGAGATTAACTTACCTCTGGCATTCCCCTCCCTGAATAACTCCTCATGGGTGAATGTAGATTCAAAATACTCATTTAGTTTGTTAGCCACCTGGACAGGATCACCAACAGTTGAACCATCAATATCCAGTGGATCAATCTGATTCATCCCTTTCCTTCTAGAGTTTACATAGGTAAAGAACCCTTTGTTATTTTTCTTTGCATCCTTTTCCAAGGATTTCTCATAATCTGCCTTTGCCTGCCTAATCTCCTTTGTGGCTTGGTTACAGACCAGCTTATATCTATCATAGGCTTCCATGTCACTCATTAATTTATATGTATCCCATGCATTTTTCTTCTCTGCCACATGTCTCATTAGTTCATCTTACATCCATTTAGGCCTAAACCTTGAACAATATTTCTTAGTTGGTATGTAAAGCCTAGTAGCTTCCAAGATAAATACTTTGAATGCTTCCCATTTTGAATTTGTTGTTGGTAACATCATCAGTCGGTCCCACCGTATAGAATTTAAATATTGTCTCAGACCACCGTAGTCACCTTTATGAAAGCAAAAACCCTTCCCTTTACCCCTGATGGTAGTTACCTCTTAGAGTAAATCCCACTTTAGCACACTGTGATCACTGTTACCTAGTGGTTCCTTTATCTGCAGATTCTTAATGTATGAAGAATCACTACTGATAATCAGATCAAGAGTATTACTCCCTCTAGTTGCCTCCTGAACATGCTGATGTATAAAACAATCATCCTATAAATCCACAAAAGCCTTGCTAGTGTGTGATTGATCAAACCACAAATTCCAGTCAATATCTGGGAAATTAAAATACCCCATTATAAGACTCTCTGATTTACTGGCCCACTCTGTTTCCCTGTAAAGTTCCTTATTATACTCATCAGAGTCATTAGGCCTAGAACACACTCCTACTCTCAATTTTGATCTCCCAATGCTTATGTCACACCAAACTGACTCGACACTGCACTGTCCAGCGATGTCGACTGGCTTCACTTCCTTGGATTTTGTGTTTCTTAACTAATAGTATAACCCCTCCTCCCTTCCTATCTTGTCTATCATTCCTGTACACATTGTACTCCCCAAATCTGCGTTCTGCATTCCTTATATCTGTTGACACCACGTCTCTGATATCCCAACAATATCTGCCTTTGATGTTCTGAGCAATACCTCAAATTCATCAAATTTATTTACCAAACTCCTAGCATTGGTGTACATGCAAGTATACATGCACCTGTTCGTATTCTTAGCTACCCTAACACAACCCATGTGTTTACTTGTGCCGCAATGACTCCCAGCAGGCTCTGAAATACCCTGCATCTTGTTTTCCAGGCTGCTGCTCATTCCAATAGAAGCAGTGCAAGAATCACTTTCACCTCTGCCAGTGGCTACTGTTAATCTATTAGTCCTTGTATCCCCCCCCAAGCTAGCAGTTTTCCGACCCACCTAACGCTGCCTCTATAACATCAGCAAACATTCTTGCACCCTTTCTATTTAAGTGTATCCCATGCCTGTAAAAGGAGTCTCTCCTGTTAACATTATTGAGGGATTAATATTGAATTTTTCAATGGGGCCCTGCCAGCATGCCCCAGTCTGGCACTGCATTTGCTAAGGCTGGCACTGCTCAAGTGCTATGTTTTTATAACCTTTATCAGTAACAAATAATTCAAAATTGTTCACTTTTTGATGCCACCCTATATTTTCAATCTATTATGAACACAACTGTGAACAATATATTTTTAAGATACAGGCAACTCTCAGTTTATGAACATTTCATTTATGATCATTTGCAATAACAAATGTCACAACTCATTCAAAATTTCTTAAAAGTTGCCAATAGATAGAGTTCCTTATAAAATGAAATGCCAAACGTATAGTGAACAAAATTGTAAGATTTAAATAAATAAACTTTTAAAAAATGTATATATTCCAATAATTAGCAGAAAATTATTATATGATAATTATACTGAACTGTTCTTGGTTAATAAAACTAATCTAGCCAGTAAAAAAAACATTGGTTCACATGCTGCGTTGCATAGAATGTTGAACTCTGATGAAGATATTGATGAGTAAAAGTTGAATACATATGTATTACAGTACATATATTTTGTTAGTACTCATTTTCTTTATTTCTATTTTGTAAGTCTTTGTTTTTAATTAAAATTAACAAGATATCATGTTTTTTTATTCTTTTCTTATTTTATTTTATGTTACATATTGTATACGATAAACTATAATGCCTATATACATTATAATAAAACATATTGTATAGACCATTCGATGTTAAGTACATGGTTTTAATGCTTTAAAATGGCTGCTAACATATGCGATACACATTGTAAAAGCTCAGGAATGCAAGATACACATAACGAACAAAACGTATAATGAACAACGTCTTGGAATGGAACTCATTCGTAAACCAAGAGTTGCCTGTATTTTAAATATTTTTTAAAAATAAAACCCCTGGAGCATGTGCATTTTCCCCTTGATCAAATTCACGTCACTTCTTTGGGTGTGGTGTATTTTTTTTCATGGGAATAAGAATTCACTTTTAAGGCTTGTGCTGCTAAGACTAGGGGAGAGGGGCACTTGTGAATATGAAACCGATGCATTCTTTGGTATCAGTATATTAGCATTAGTAGAGGCATATGATACAAGAAAGCAAGCTTATTCAGCATCAGCCAAAAAAAAAATACACCACTACTCCCATTTCACCCCTCCGTTCATTCGAAATACCTGTCCAGCTGAGCCTTAAATTTGTTTAGGCTATCAACTTCAACAACAAGTGATGGAAGTCTATTCCACAAACCAACTGCCCGCTGGCTAAAGGCAAATTTCCACACATCTATCCTTTTCTTATCTTATATGTCTGCTAGAAACAAAAGTTGACTTTGTAGAGCAGATATCATATTTTAAGGACACAAAAGGTAATGTCATATACATTGGGTACTAATGATATTAAGAGTAGAAAATCTGCAGACTTACTTAACAAGTACAGGGCAATGTTGAAAAAAAGTCACGAGTTAAGGTTAAATTTGAAAGTGTCAGCAATTCTGCCCAGACACAACAGGAGGGGGTAGATGGTGAGAACCTTGTCAATCAATTTAGCCCTGGAGAGATTGTGCAAAGGCTCATTGGGGTAGAATTTTTCTCAGCGTGTAATATGCTTGTCGACAGGAGAGACTGTTTATGCAGGGGCAGGATACAGTTAAATAGAGAGGGTACAAGAATATTTGCTGATACTATCAAAGCAGTGTTAGGTGGATCGGAAAACTCTAAGCTAGCAGTAACATACTGACTGTAATGACAGTATGTTACTGCTAGTTTAGGGGAATACACAGACTAATAGATTAACAATAACTGCAGGCAAAGGTGTAAATGAGTCTTGCACTGCTTCTATTGGAACAAGCAGCTTTGAAAGAAAGGTGCTGGAGATTAAGGACTGCTGGAATTCATCATGAAACAGATAAATACATGGGCTGTGTTACAGCAATTAAGAATAGGGAGTGTGTTATACACTAAATGATCTGATCGGAAACTGTACAGAGAAATAGAGTGGGTGAGCAAATCAAATGTCTTATAATGGGGGATTTTAACTTTCCAGATATTGACTATAACTTGTGGGGTGATCACTCACACACTAGCAAGGATTTTGTGGATTTATTGGATGACTATTTTCTACAGCAGTATGTTAAAGAGGCAACCGAGGAGAGTATTACTTATTTTCTCATTATCAGCAGTGATTAATCATGCATTAAGAATCTGCAGATAAAAGAACCACTAGGTGGCAGTGATTACAGTATTGATTGAGATTTACTTAAAGATTTAACTACCATTAAGGATAAAGGGAAAGGCTTTTGCTTTCATATAGGTGGTCTCAGACAATTTTTCAGTTCTATACAGTGGGACCAACTGATGGTGTTACCATCAGCAAATTCTAAATGGGAAGCATACAAAGAATTAATTAATAATAGAAGCTACTAGGCTTTTTATACCAACTAAGAAATACATTTCAAGGTATAAACCTAATTGAATGTCTGATGAACGTACGAGACTGAAACGCAGAAGAAAAATGCATGGGATGCATAAGAATTATCAGGCGATACATAAGCCTATAGTGGATATAATATAGTCTCTAATCAAGTCACAAAGGAGGTTAGGCAAGTTTGGCAATGGATGCAAAGGAAAACAGCAAACACTTCTTTACTTATTTAACCAATAGAATGAAGGGGATGAATCAGATTGGTCCACTTGATATTGATGGTTCAACTGTTGATGAGCCTAAGGTAGCTAAAAAATTGAATGAGTATTTTGCCTCAACATTTACACATAAGGAATTCTTTAGGGTAGAGGATGCCAGAAGTTTATTAAGCTCTAACAGAGAGCTAAATGATTTTGTAACAACTGAGAAGAAAGTGAAAGAGAAATTGTTGAATTTAAACATAAGAAAGGCACCTGGGGTGGATGGAATTATATTAAGGGAGGCAGCGAAGGAAGTAAACAAACCCTATCCATAATTATAAGAGCATCCTTGGATTCATGGGTGGTCTCCACAGACTGCAGATGTGTGAATGTATCCCCAATTCACAAAAAGTGACATGAATAATTACACACCTGTTAGTTTAACCTCTGTTCCAGGGAAATAGTGGACTCACTAGTAAAATAAATAATGCAGGATCATCTAGACTAGACTACAGTTATACTTCAGACACAGCATGGGTTTATTAAGGGGAAATCTTGTTTGACCAAATTGATTGGATACTACGATGTAATCTCAAAGGAACTGGATGCAAAAAATAATTTTGATATCATATATTTCAATTTCAGGAAAGATTTTGATACTATTGCACACGAAATATTGGTGTACAAAGTGGAATAGCATGCCATTAAATGCAAGTTGCTTCTATGAATAAAGGCATGGTTGAGTGAGCAGTGAGCGAGAAGACAGAGAGTGATAATCGGTGGACACTGCTCTTTGTGGACTTGTTATTAGTGAAGTTTCTCAGGGTTCGGTGCTGGGCCCATTGTTGTTTTGTATATTTATCAATGATATTGATGAAGGTATATCAGCCTTAATGTCCAAGTTTGCAAATGATACAAAGGTTGGCAGGGTTGTTAATGACTGTAATGACAGTATGTTACTGCAACAGGATCTAGAAAAGTTAATCAGATGGCAATTTAATTTTAACCATGACAAATGCAAAGTATTGCACACATGTAGCAGTAACCCCAGAATAATGTACCAACTATGTGGTACTACATTCAGAGTAGTGGAAAATGAAAAATACCTGGGTGTAATTGTTTAGTTGGATATGAAGTTTTCTGAGCAATGCAGACACTCTGCTAAGACAGCTCATGGGGTTTTGTCAATGATATATAAGAATTTTTCTAGTAGGGATAAGGAAGTGATTATCTCGTTGTATAAGGCAATGGTCAGGCTTCATCTTGAGTACTGCATATAGGTCTAGAGGTCTCATTTTAGGATAGATGTAGCTGCTGGAATGTGTACAGAGAAGGGCAATGAGATTGGTGAGCAGAACAAAGGTTGATGCTCTTACCAAGAAAGGCAAATTGTCTAGAGACTAGGCACCTGTGAGGTGATCAGATGGAGGCATTTATAGCTCTGAATGGATTGAGCAAGCTTAATGCTGATGGGATTTTTCCTCTTCTTAAGACTACACACTTTGTGGCTCAAATTCAGATTGAGGATGGATGGTTGCAGAATAGATGTGAAGAAGTTTGCCTTTAGCCAGCAGGTACTTGAGTACTGGAACAAACTTCCATCTTTTGTTGTGGAAGTTGGTAGCTTAAATAAATTCAAGGATGGACTAGATAAACTATTGGAGGGAATGAATAGGTAAAATGGGAGGTGCCTTGTTTTTTTTTTGGCTGATACTCTGTATGCTTGTTATCTTACTTCATTTGTCACTACATGCTAATTCTAATGCTAATATCAGCACTCGAGTTGTTTACGTAGGCACTTTTTATTTTCACTTTTGAATACAAAACTGCATTCTTTTGTATTGCTGATTATATTGTTAATGTAAGCTGGTGTGTGTTGACAACTCAAACTGCTCTTTGAAGCACATGATGATGGCACACTACTAGAATTGGACCAAAAGAGCTCAGTGATTTTAAATTCATATTTTTAATGCATTAGTTTTAAAAAAACATGTTATTTTATTTGCAAATGTTGACAAAACCCATAATAATGGAGATCAAAGGAAACACGATAGTTGAGGAATTCTAAAATTGACATTGATGTCACTCTGGTAAATATTTTTATATACATTTAATGGATGCCTTAGCACATTTTGGGCAGATATGCTTGCCACAGGGTTAAAGACCATTGAGAGAGAGAGAGAGAGAGAGAGAGAGAGAGAGAGAGAGAGAGAGTGTATAACAGATATGCCATGAAAGTCACTAGGTCGATAGGTGATGAACCAATCATAGCACATTTCGTGGAAAATTTAATCGTAAGTTTTTTTTATGTACAGTGAAGATGTGGTCATGTTTATATACAGGTTTTCAAAATAAATTAATAATTATTAAATAAGAATAATTAGTATTGGCAAATGATGCAAGAATGAAAGTATATAGCATCATCCAAAAAAAAAACAACACCCTCCCATATCACCTGTCCATCCCCTCTAAAACTTTATGTAGTTCTTCCTTGAATTTATTCAAACTATCCACTTCTTCTACACTACCAGAAGGAAGTTAGTTCCAACAATCAGTGGCGTATCCAGGTATCATCATAGGGGGCATGGCGACCAGGCTTTTGAGTTTTTTTTTTGTAGAACACCTGCATTCTTTTTCTTTAATTTTGAATTTTTGGCTAAGGGGCACATGCCCCTGCCAACAATCAACTACTGCCTGCTAGCTGAGGCAAATTTAGGCACATCTGTTCTGCAACCTTCCTTTCTCAATTTGAATTTATGTCCACTTGTGCACAGTCTGAGTGAGAGGAAGAATTACTTCAGCTTACTTAGTCCATTCAAATCCTTAAACATCTCCAGATCTCACAGGTGCCTAGTCTCAAAATGCTGTAAATTGCAGCATCTTGAGGCTAGGACTTGAGACTATTTCTGAAGTTCATAGAGTGCTAAAAAGGATGCTCCTACAAGAAACCTTCCTTGGTAAGAACACCTTTTGTTCCCCCCCCTCACTAATCTCTCACTCTTCCCTGCACCCATTCCAATAGATACACATCTTTCCTAAAATGACACTTGCATGTAGTATTTAAGACATGACCTAATCAATTGCCTTATATGGAATAATCACCTCTTTATCACTACTGAAAAAATTCTTGTATATCATTGACAAAAACTCCATGGGCACTGTCGTAGTGGCCTGTCTGCACAGTTCAGAGAAATTTTTGTATGCCTACATGATTACACAGGTTTTTTTCTCTTCACTACCCTGAGTCTGGTAACACAAGTGGGTAGCACTTTAATCTAGGATTAACAACCCATATCAATATTACATCTGTTACAATGTTACATTTGTCATTGTTACAAAGATACATCCGGTACATAGAGGCCCCTCCCAAATCCAAGGATGCTCTCATAATTATGGCAAAAGGTTTGCTTAACTCTCTTTTGCTGCCTCCCTTAATATAAATTGATAGATCTCATCTATCCAAACCCTCAGCCATTATTATGAGAGCATCTCTGGATTCAGGGGAGGGCCCCATTGACTGGAGATCTGCAAATGTATCCAAAGTTCACAAAGGGGGATCAAAGGTGACAAGTAATTACAGACCTGTTAGTTTAACTTCTGTTCCAGGGAAAATAATGGAGTCACTGGTTAAAGAAGCATTGCAGTATCGATTAGATAAGACTGCAGTTGTAGTTCAGATACAACATGGGTTTGTTAAGGGGAAGTCTTGTCAGACCAATTTGATTAGATACTATGATGTGGAACTGGATGCAAAAAATAGTTTTGATATCATATATTTCAATTTCAGGAAAGCTTTTGATACAGTTGCACATTAATGGCTGCTGTTCAAATTGGAGCAGTACGGCATTAAGGGCAAGTTACTACTATGGATAAGGGGGATCACTGAGTGGGGGAAGACAGAGAGTGGTAATCAATGGACTGCTCTTTGTGGACTAATGTTGTTATTGGAGTCCTCCAGGGGTCCGTATTGGGCCCATTGTTGCTTTCTGTATTTATCTGTATTGATGAAGGTATTTCAGGCTTAATGTCCAAGTTTCCTGATGATATGAAGGGTGCCAAGATTGTTAATGACAGTACACTGCTGCAAGAGGGTTTAAAAAAGTTAGGAAGATGGGCTGAGAAATTGATTGAATTTTAACATTGTCAAATGCAAAGTACTGCATATGGATAGCAGCAGTACTTTGCATTTGACATTAAAAATTAAAAATTAAAAAAATACTGGGGGTAATAGTGCAGTCAGGTATGAAGTTCACTGAGCAGTGCAAACAGGCTGCCAGGACAGATTGTGATGTGTTTTTTTAATGATATACAGGAATTTTGCTAGCAGGGATAGGGAGGTGATTATCCTTTTGTATAAGGCATTGGTCAGGCTACACCTTGAGTACAACATACAGTTTTGGAGGTCTCATTTTAGGAAGGATGTAGAGCTGCTGCAAAGAGTACAGAGAAGGTTAATGATATTGGTAAGGGGAACAAAGAGGCACTCTTACCAAGAAAGGCTTTAGTTCTGCAAATTACAACATCTGGAGACTAGGCACCATCTGCAGGATGATCTGATTCAGGTGTATAAGGATTTGAGCGGCTTGAATGAGCTGAACGTGGATGGGATTTTCCCTCTTGCTTGGATTACACACTTGGGGGGGGGGGGGGGGCATGAATTCAAATTGAGGAAAGACAGTTGCAGAATAGATGTGCAGAAATTTGCCTTTAGCCAACGGGTGGGTGATTGCTAGAACAAACTTTCATCTGTCATGGATGTTGACACCTTAAATAAATTCAAAGCAGAACTAGACAAACATTTGGAGTGAATGGATGGGTGGAATGGGAAGGTGATTTTTTTTTTGACTGATACTGTATAAGCATGCTTTCTTGCATAATATGCCTCTACTAATGCTAATGGTTAGACACCTGGGATTTTTAGCCCCATACTAGAATTTGATAAACTTCTGGCATCCCCATCCCAAAAACATTTCTCGTGTGTGTAAATGTAGATGAAACATGTTCGGTCAGAAACCTGAGCAGGATCATTAACAGTTTAACTGAATCTTTAAACTGTTGAGGGGCTAAACTGACAGTTCTTGGAGAGCTAGAGGGCCACACAAGTGTTTTTTTTTTTTTTGTAGTTTGTGGACTGCACTAGTGTGAAACAGTATATCAGTGGCATTAAATTAAGGAAGAATTAGACTAGTTATTAAAGGAGATGGGCAATAAGGTTGTTTTTTTTTTTTTTTTTTTGGATGCTGCCTCTTTGTATCATTTCCTAATACCTATACTAATTATCTTCTGTTTAAGCTGAACATGGCATTCTGCTTCTGGAAAGAATAACAGCATTTTGTGTCTCCTTAAAATTATTTAGTAGATTGCATGTTTTGAGATTGATGGAGAATCCAAAACTTTGGCCATTCCTTTCAGGTGATCATCCTGCTTGAGTTTTTTGTCCAAAAATGATTGCAATGACTGCTTTTACATTTGTTCCTTCATACAGTAATTACACATACTCCTCAACAATTACATGTGAAGTTTTGATTTTTATAACATTAAACACTAATTTTATCAAAATTTCAAACTGAAAATTTACAGTGTACATAAAGTTTAAGCTATAAACTTGAAGGGATGGCAACTGTTGGAAATTAATGTAATACTAGGAAAATTTATAGTATTTTATTTTTATTATGCCTAATGTTTTTTTTTTTTTTTTTTGTTATTATTTTTAGGAGCTCCTCGTCTTCTCCAAGCCATATCTCAAGATGGAATCATTCCATTCTTAAATGTATTTGCCTATAGCTCATCTCGCAATGAACCTACCAGGGCACTTTTTCTTACTCTTGCTATATGTGAACTAGGAATTTTAATTGGCAATTTGGATTATATAGCTCCTATTCTCACTATGTAAGTTATCTCAATATGTAATCTATTATACATTATCAAACCATTCTTGAATAGGTGTTCCTTCATGATATTAATCTCAGGTTTTGCAACTACAAAGATAAATCATGTCTCATTCCAAAACTATGATATTAACCAGAATTTAATACAAAATTAAATAATTGTTGCCTTTCTGCAAATGACTAATTGACATTATAAATCATTATAAGTAAAAATGATATTTTGTAATATATACTTTGATCATATATACTTAAGTAAGCATGTATTTTTATCATGCTTACTTAAGTATATATGATCCAATATATGTGATTCCAATTCAGGCATTTTATTTCTAATTATTCCTTGAGTCTTTTGACAGAAAATTGACAGAGATATTAATGAGAGATATAAATAAAAAAGTGTCACTGAGAAGGGAATTTACTGATAAAAATAAACTAAATACTGAATGTTAAACCAAAATCTTATTTTTGACCTTTATTGTTACTTGTACCTTTAATTTAGTACTAAAATATTTTTGAAAATTTGACTTTATTGAAAGATATTTAAGAATGTTTATCGATAGATGTTAGGTGTTGCTACTGTAGTTATAAGTTTAGTATTCTTTTTAAAAAATTGATATACAAGGCCAGTACATACCCAGAAATTTAGTCTGAGAAGTTGGAGGCTTGTGTTAAACACATTAGTAGATTTTTAGACATTAACATGTAGCAGTATGATTATATCATATCATATAATCATACCTCAAGAGGCCACCAGAGGGAGTAATACTCTTGAACTGATTATCAGCAGTGATTATTCATGCATTAAGAATCTGCAGATAAAGGAACCACTAGATTCCGTTATCTGCAGGACGCTGGGGTTGCAGAAGAGAAAGGTCGGTGGATTTTTCGCTGCTGTAAAGGAATAAGTATTTTTAATTTTTACCGTATTCTTCATTAATTAACATTGTACATTGTGTTTTACAGAGATATTAAGTAGGTTTAATAGTGTTCGTTAGCTTCTTATTTTGAATTTAACCAGCAATTTTTGGAAGTTATGACTCCCGGTGTTGGTGCCAATATTGTTGAACTACCTGCCATATTGTAGTCGATAAGAAATAGCTTATATATATATATATATATATATTATTACTCTTACTTTCCCTTCCCTGTTTGTTTATTTTATATTATTTTACGTTGTTTTTCGCTCTACTTTTTTGCCGTACTACTGGCTGATGTTTTTATTTTATTTTAAATATCAGATTTATTTTAATTATCAGATATAATTAGGCTTCATGTGGAGGATTTGCATTTGCTGCCTCTAATGATAGCTTTATATTTATTTATTTTTATTACTCTTGTCTAACTTTTATATTACATCATATAATTAGTGGCAGTAGTGGGTTGATATGCTAATAAGCAGCGCCTGTGCCGCCATCTATTCTTTTCTTTCTATTATATAAGCTGGTTAAGCTTACATTATGTCAGTGGTGTGGCTCTGATCTAGAGTGCTGTCTGTTCTATAGATTATTTCTCGCTGCATAAGGACCACCGCCATGCAAATCCTCTGCATTGGTTGATCTATCGGAGAATGGTAGGGTGGTATGGTTCTTCGATATTTCCGCCTTTGCGATGGTTTGTATGACGATTGAAATGCAGCGATTCCATGACCATTATTGGCCTCGTGGTCCTCTGTCGATATGGGGCATGATGGTCAGTCTATCATTTCGATATTTTAATTTTTTGTAGTTTCTTTAACCCCCATTTTTGGTGATATTTCACGTCTTTTGGAACTGGTACCTTCTGGGGAGGAACCGCTAAATTATTTATAATTGGCATTAATTTAAAATTACATCGTTTTTATTAATTGGGTTTAATGACTAAATTATACAGGGGATTATCGACTACTTTTTTTGTCTTATTATTACTCTTACTTTCCCTTCCCTGTTTGTTTATTTTATATTATTTTACGTTGTTTTTCGCTCTACTTTTTTGCCGTACTACTGGCTGATGTTTTTATTTTATTTTAAATATCAGATTTATTTTAATTATCAGATATATATATATATATATATATATATATATAGCGTATATATATCTTGAAAATGATAGCATAAGATATAAAGTAAAACTAGATAGTGTAATACGAAGCACTGTATTAGGAATCTGTTAGCTTATTATAGTATTATCAATTAATCAAAAATAATATTAATCTTATTAAAATTCATTAATTAAATTGTATTTAAATGGAAATCATGACCCAGACTAGAGATGCAAAGCAAATATTACAGACTAGCGAGAGTGCTATGACTCAGGGGAGAAACAAAGGGGGCAATTCTCCAACGCATCACAGTCTCAAAAAACGTGTGAAATGTTTGCCAACTTTTCAAAAACAGGACATGATCTAGCCAAGGAGAATGTGTGTGTGTGTGTGTGTGTGTGTGTGTGTGTGCGTGCGTGCGTGCGTGCGTGTGTGCGTGCGCGCGTGTGTGTGTGTGTGCGCGTCTGTGTGTGCGCGCGCTAGGTATCTACAGTGTCAAGAAATTAGACGCCAAGTCAACGTTCTGATGGGCATCTGTGAGCACTTGAGGTGTAGGGTAAATGCCCTCGAAGAAATTAATGAGGGACCCATCAAGCTCTCAGCTGCCCAGCTCAACGACAGAGCTCACTCTTGTGCATCAGGCAAAACAGAGGCAATCTCCAAGACAGAATGTGCTGGCCAAAAGGAACTAGTTACTGTTGGTGACTCTATTATCAGGGAGACGGGGAATATACTATGCAAGGGCGCCTCCGTAGCCAGGTGGGAAGGAGCAGCAGTGCGTAGCACACGCTTCTTGATTAGACCGGGGTTCGAGCCCGTCACCACCAAATACGGAGGATGCGGAAAGGTCAAGGAATGACCACCGCATATCCCGGAGCAATATGGCCTTAGTTGCTAATGCTCCTAAAAACCAAATAACAACAACAACAACAACAACTATGCAAGAGAGATAGGTGGAACAGGACCATGGTATGTCTCCCAGACGCAAAAGTTGATGACGTTGTAGAGCAGATGTCATCTTTTAACAGCACAAAAGGTGATGTTGTTGTACAAGATGGAACTAATGATGTTAACAGTAAGAGATCTGCAGATTTATTCAACAAGTACGGGTCAACGTTGAAAAAAAAATCGCGAGTTAGGGTTGAATGTGAAAGTGTCTGCAATTCTGCCCAGACATGACAGAAGGGAGAATATGATAAGAGCCTTGTCAATCAATTCAGCCCTGAAGAGATTGTGCAAGGCTCATGGGGTAAAATTTTTTTCAGCCTGGTCTGTGCTTGTTGACAGGAGAGATTGCTTCTACAGGGATGGGGCACACTTAAATAGACAGGGTACAAGAATATTTGCTGATGCTATCGGGGCAGCTTTTGGTGGGCCGGAAAACTGCTAGCTTGGAGGATGATACACAGGCTAAAAGATTAACAGTGGCCGCAGGCAGAGGCAAAAGTGATTCTTGCACTGCTTCTATTAGAATGAGCAGCAGTGGAACAAGTAAATACATGGGCTGTGTTAGGGTAACAATGAGTAGGAACAGGTGCATGTATACTTGCATGTACACCAATGCTAGGAGTATAATTAATAAATTTGATGAGCTTGAAATGCTAGTCAAGACATCAAAGGCAGATATTGTTGGGATATCAGAGACATGGCGTCACACAGATATAACCAGTGCAGAATTGGAATTTGGAGAGTACAATGTGTACAGGAAGGATAGACAGCACAGGAAGGGAGGAGGGGTTATGCTGTTAGTTAAGAAACACATAAAATCTAAGGAAGGGCATCCGGTTGATGTTGGTGGACAATGCAGTGTCAAGTCTGTTTGGTGTGAAATAAGCACTGGGAAAGGAAAAATCAGAGTAGGTGTGTGTTATTGGCTTAATGAATCTGATGAGTATAATGAGAAATTGTGCAGAGAAATAGAGTGGGCCAGTAAATCAGAATGTCTTACAATGGATTTTAACTTTCCAGATATTGACTGGAACTTGTGGGTTGGTCACTCGCACACTAGACTTTTGTGGATTTATTGGATGACTGTTTTCTACAGCAACATGTTCGAGAGACAACCAGAGGGAGTAATACTCTTGATCTGATTAATAGCAGCAATTATTTGTGCATTAAGAATTTGCAAATAAAAGAACCACTGGGTGACAGTGATCACAATGTACTGATGTGGAAATTACTTAAAGAAGTAACTACCATCAAGGCTAACGGGAAGGGTTTTTGCTTTTGTAAAGGTGACTACAGAGGTCTCAGACAGTTTTTAAATTCTGTACAGTGGGATCAACTGATGATGTTACCAATGTTGAATTCTAACTGGGAAGCCTTCAGTGATTTAATTTTGGAGGCTATTAGAGTTTTCATTCCAACTAAGAAATATTGTTCAAGGTTTAGGCCTAAATGGATGTCAGATGAATTAATGAGGCTCGTGGCAGAGAAGAAAAATGTATGGGATGCATATAAAGTATCAGGTGACAGAGAAGCCTGTGGAAGGTATAAACTAGTCTGTAATCAAGTCACAAAGGAGGTTAGGCAGGCGAAGGCAGATTATGAGAAACCTTTTGCAAAGGATGCAAAGAAAAACAGCAAAGAGTTCTTTACTTATGTAAACTCTAGAAGGAAAGGAACGAATCATATTGGATCACTTAACATAGATGTGTTGTCTAGCTGATAAACTGGATGAGTATTTTGCATCTACATTCACACATGAGGAGTTGTTCAATGAAGGGAGTGCAGAAGTTTATCAAACACTAACAGGGAGTCAAGTGATTTTGTAATAACTGAGAGCAAAGTGGAGGAGAAATTGTTGAAGTTATACATAAGGAAGGCATATGGGATGCACGGGATCTATCCAGTTATATTAAAGGAGGCAGCAAAGGAAGTAAGCAAACTCTTAGCTATAATTATGAGAGCTTCCTTGGACTCAGGGGAGGTGATCCCCATGGACTGGAGGCGGGCAAATGTAACACCAATTTGCAAAGGAGATTCAAAAGGTGACAAGTAACTGTAGACCTGTTAGTTTAACTTGTTCTGGGGAAAATAATGGAATCACTGGTTAACAAAGCATTACAGGATCATCTAGAGAAGACTGCAGTAATAGTTAAGACACACATAACATGGGTTTGTTAAAGGGAGGTCTTGTCTGAGCAATTTGATTGGATACTATGATGTGGTCACAAAGGAACTGAATGCCAAAAATAATTTTGATATCATATACTTGGATTTCAGGAAAGTTTTGATACTGTTGCACATGAAAGACTGCTGTACAAATTGGAGAGGTATACCATTGAGGGTAAGTTGCTACAATTCATAATGGGATGGTTGAGTGGGAGACGACAGAGAGTCGTAATCAACAGACACTGCTCTTCGTGGACAAATGTTATTAGTGGAGTTCCCCAGCGTTCGGTGTTGGGCCCCTCATTGTTTTGTATATTTATCAATGATATTGATGAAGATATATCGGGTTTAATGTCCAAGAATGCAGATGATACAAAGGTTGGCAAGATTGTTAACGACAGTAAACACGGTATGCTACTCCAACTTTATCTAGATAAGTTGGGAAATGGGCTCAGAAGTGGCAACTGAACTTTGAAATTGACAAAGTACTGCATATGGGTAGCAATAACTGAAAAGAAACGTACAAACTGTGTGGTACTACACTCAGGGAAGTGGAAAGTGAAAAAGACCTGGTTGTTATTGTGCAGTCAAATATGAAATTTGCTGAGCAGTGCAGATGGGCTGCCAGGGCAGGTCATGGAGTCTTGTCAATGATATATAGGAATTTTGCTAGCAGGGACAGGGAGGTGATTATCACATTATACAAGGCAAAGTTCAGGCCACACCTAGAGTACTGTGTACCGGTATGGAGGCTTGATTTTAGGAAGGATGATTATGAAGAGTTGCTAGAACAAGTACAAAGAAGGGCAACAAGATTGGTGAAGGGAACAAAGGGGTGCTCTTACCAAGAAAGGCTTAAGTTCTGCAAATTGCAGTGCCTGGACAGTAGGCACCTGCGAGGTGATCTGATTGAGGTGTATAAGGCCTTGAATGGGTTGAGCAAGCTGAATGCTGATGGGATTCTTCCTCTTGCTCAGACTAAGAACCTCAGGGGGAACAGTTTCAAATTGAGGAAAGATAGTTGTAGAATAGATGTGCGGAAATTTGCCTTTAGCCAGCAAGTAATTGATAGGTGGAACAGGTTTCCATCTTTTTCTGTGGAAGCTAATAGCCTAAATAAATTTAAGGCTGAGCTGGACAGGCATTTGTAACGAATGGAGGGGTGAAATGGGATGTTTTTTTTTTTGTTTTTTTTTTTGGCTGATGCTGCATAAGCTTGGTTTCTTGCATGTATGCCTCAACTAATGCTAATGCTAGATGGCAGTGATCACAGTATACTAATGTGGGATTTACTTAAAGATGTAACTACCATCAGAGGTGTAAAGGGAAGGGTTTTTGCTTTCGTAAAGGTGACTGCCGCAGTCTCAGTTTTTAAATTCCATACAGTGGGACCAACAGCAAATTCTAAATGGGAAGCATTCAAGGAATTAACCTTGGAAGCTACTTGGCTTTTCATATGAACTAATAAATACTGTTCAAGGTTTAGGCCTAAATGGATGTGAGATGAACTAATGAGACACGTGGCAGAGAAGAAAAATGCATGGGTTCCATATAAATTATCAGGCAACACAGAAGCCTATGGTTGATGTAAGCTAATCTGTAATCAAGTCACAAAGGAGGCTAGGCAAACGAAAGTAGATTACAACAAATCTTTCGCAAAGGATGCAAAGAAAAACAGCAATCAATTCTTTATTTATATAAACTCTGGAAGGAAGGCGATGAAACTGATTGGTCCACTTCATATCTATGGTTTGACTATTGATGATCCTGCTGAGATAACTGACAAACTGAATGAGTATTTTGCATCTACATTCACACAGGAAATTCTGTAGAGAAGTGGAGGCCATAAATTTATTAAACTTTAACAGAGAGCTAAATGATTTTGAGAGTCAAGTGGAGGAGATTATTCAAGTTAAATATAAGAAAGACAATTTATGTGGATGGGATCTATCTAGCCATATTAAGGGAAGCAACAAAAGAAGAAAGTAACAAACTATTAGCCATAATTATAAGAGCATCCTTGGATTCAGGGGAGATCCCCATGAGTTGTAGATGTGTAAATGTATCCCCAATTTACAAAGGGAGATCAGGGGGGTGACATGAGTAACTCCAGACCTGTTAGTTTAACTTCTGTTCCATGGAAAATAATGGAGTAACTGACTAAAGAAGCAATGCAGGAGCATCTAAACAAGACTGCAGTTATAATTCCGATACAACGTGGGTTTGTTAAGTGGAAATCTTGTCCGTATTGTCCAAAAATTGTATTATTCAAATTTGATTTAGATAATACAGTGTAGTCACAAAGGAAGGATACAAAAAATAATTTTGATATCATATACTTGGGTTTCAGGAAAGCTTTTGATACTGTTGCACTTAGACTGGTGGACAACATGGAGCAGTATGGCATTAAAGGCAAGTTGCTGCTATGGATAAAGAAATGGTACAGTAAAAGAAGACAGAGTGGTAATCAGTGGACACTGCTCTTCATAGACTAATGTTATTAGTGAAGTTCCCCAGGTTCGGTATTGAATCCATTGTTGTTTTGTATATTTATCAATGATATTGATGAAGGTATAACAGGCTTAATATCGAAGTTTGCAGATGATACAAAGGTTGGGGGGGGTTGTTAATGACAATAATGACAGTACGCTACTGCAACAGAGTCTAGAAAGGTTCGGAAGATGGGCTGAGAAATGGTGATTGAATTTCAACATTGTCAAATGTAAAGTACTGCATATGGGTAGCAGCAACTCCAGAGTAACATACCAACTGGTTAATGCTACACTCAGTGTAGTGTAAAATGAAAAAGACCCGTGGATAATCATGCAGTCAAATATTAAGTTATTATTATTATTTGCAAGGAAGCCTGAGGCTTATGCTACACCAGGCAAAAAAAAAATAAATTCTGAATTACCCAGAGAGAGAGAGAGAGAGAAGGGAATCACCAAGAAATAGAAGAATAATGATATCCAGCACAGGACTCTGGGTGTGCCAAACCCATACTCACCAGATGTGAGCCCCTTTGGTTCCTGAGCAGTGCAGACAGGCTGCCAGGAAATACAGGAATTTTTCTAGCAAGGATAGGGAGGTAATTATCCCTCTGTATAAAGCAGTGGTGAGGCCACACCTTGAGTATGGCATACAGTTTTGGAGGTCTCATTTTAGGAAGGATGTAGAGCTGCTGCAAAGGGTAATGATATTGGTGAGGGGAACAAAGGGGTAGTCTTATCAAGAAAGGCTTAAGTGCTACAAATTGCAACATCTGGAGACTAGGCACCTGTGAGGTAATCTGATTCAGGTGTATAAGGATATGAATGGTTTGAACGAACTCAGTGTGGATGGGATTTTTCCACTTGCTAGGATTATTAGCATTAGTAGAGGCACATGATGCAAGAAAGCAAGCTTATACAGCATCAGCCAAAAAAAAAAAAAAAAAAAAAACCCATTTCCCATTTCACTGATCCATTCATTTCAAATGTTTTTCTGGTTCTGCCTTGAATTTATTTAACTATTCAACTTCCACAACAACAGATGGAAGTTTGTTTCAGCAATCAACTACCCGCTGGCTAAAGGCAAACTTCCACACTTCTATTCTACAACTGTCTTTCCTCAGTTTGAATCTATGCTCCCTCGGGTTTGTAATCTGAACAAGAGGAGGAATCCCATAAGCATTGAGCCTGCTCAATCCATTCAAGGCCTTATACACCTCAATCAGATCGACTCGCAGATGCCTAGTCTACGGAAGTTGCAGTTTGCAGAAATTAAGCCTTTCTTCATAAGAGTACTGATGTGTTCCCTTGACCAGTCTTGTTGCGCTTCTCTGTACTTTCTAGCAACTCTACATCCTTCCTAAAATGAGGCTTCCAGACCAATACGCAGTACTCAAGGTGTGGCCTGACCATTGCCTTATACAAAGGGATAGTCAGTATGTTGTCTCAGCTAGCAAAATTCCTATATATCATTGACAAAACTCCATAACCTGCTCTGGCAACCCGTCTGAACTGCTCAGAGAACTTCATATCTGATTACACAATTACCCCAGGTCTTTTTTCATTCTCCACTACCCTGAGTGTAATATCATATAGTTGTTATGTTATTCTGGGGATACTGCTGCCTATATACAGTACTTTGCATTTGCCAATGTTAAACTTCATTTGCCACTTCTCAGCCTATCTACCCAACTTTTCCAGATCTTGTTGCAGCAGCATCATACTGTCATTACTGTTATTAACAACCCTGCCAACCTTTGTATCATCTGCAAAGTTTGACATTAATGTCATTATACTTTCATGAATATCATTGATAAATATACAAAACAACAATGGGCCCAACACCAAACCCTGAGGGACACCACTAATAACATTCCTTTGTGACCACATCATAGTATCCAATCAAATTGGTCAGACAAGGCTTCTGCTTGTAAAACCCACACTGTGTCTGAATTATTGCTGCAGTCTTGTCTAAATGATCCTGCAATGCTTCTTTAACCAGTGACTCCATTATTTTCCCCGGTACAGGGAAAATAATGGAGTAATTAATAGAGTAAATAATGGAGTAATGTAATTACTCGTCACCCTTCAATTTCCCTTTGTGCATTGGACTCATTTGCACATCTCCAGTCCACGAGGACTTCCCCCGAGTCCAAGGATGCTCTCATAATTATAGCTAAGAGTTTGTTTACTTCCTTTTCCATATCCTTTAATATAACTGGATAGATTCCATCTAGTCCAGGTGCCTTTCTTATGTTTAACTTCAACAATTTCTTCTCCACTTTCTCTGAGTTATTACAAAATCATTTATCTCCCTGTTACAGTTTGATATACATTTGGTCTGCTCCTTGAATAACTCCTCGTGTGTGAATGTAGATGCAAAACTCAAAACTCATTTAGTTCAGCAGCTATCTGAGAAAGGTCATCTACCGTCAAACCATTGATATCAAATGGTCCAATCTGATTCATCCCCTTCCTTTTAGATTTTATATAAGTAAAGAAGTCTTTGCTGTTTTTCTTTGCATCCTTTGCCAAAGATTTTTCATAATCTGCCTTCGCTTGCCTAACCTCCTTTGTGACTTTATTACAGACTAGCTTATATCTGCAATAGGCTTCTGTGTTACCAGATAATCTATATACATCCCATGCATTTTTATTCTCTGCCACAAGTCTCATTAGTTCATCTGACATTATTTGGGCCTAAACCTAGAGCAATATTTTTTTAGTTGGAATAAAAAGCCTAGTAGCTTCCAAAATTTCTTCCTTGAATGCTTCCTATTTAGAATTTGCTGTTGGTGACATCATCAGTTTGTACTACTGTATAGAACCTAAAAAATCTCTGAGACCACTGTAACCCTTCCCTTTATCTGTGATGGTGGTTTCTTTATCTGTAAATTCTTAATGGATGAATAATCACTGCTGATAATCAGATCAAGAGTGTTACTCCCTCCCTCTTGTTGCTTCTCTAACATGCTGCTGTTCAAACAACCATCCAATAAATCCACAAATGCCTTGCTAGTGTGTGAGTGACCAATGCACAAATTCCAGTCTACATCTGGGAAGTTAAAATCCCCCATTATAAGACACTTTTATTTACTGGCCAACTCTATTTCTCTGTATAATTGTTCATTGTACTCATCAGAGTCATTAGGCCCATAACAAACTCCTATCCTCATTTTTTCTTTCCCAGTGCTTATGTCAAACCAAATTGACTCAACATTGCACTGTCTATCTATGTCAACTGTATGCACTTCCTTAGATTTTATGTATTTCTTAACTAACAGTATAATCCCTTCTCCGTTCTTATCCTGTCTTTCCTTTCTGTACACATTGTACTCCCTAAATACCAATTCTGCATCCATTTTTCTGAGTGACACCACGTCTCTGATAACTCAACAATATCTGTCTTGGATGTCTTAACCAGCACTTCAAATTCATCAAATTTATCAAATTTATTTACTATACTCCTAGAATTGGTGTACATGCAAGTATGCATACACCTGTTCTTACTCTTAGTTACTCTAACACAGCCCATGTATTTACTTGTTTCATGACCCTTAACAGTTCCTGAAACCCCCAGCAACTGGCTTTCCTGGCTGCTGCTAATTCCAATAGAAGCAGCGGAAGAATCATTTCCACCTCTACCTGCAGCTACTGTTAATCTATTATTCTGTGAATCTCCCCCCCCCCAAGCTAGCAGTTTTCTGACCCACTTAACATTGCGACGATAGCATCAGTAAATATTCTTGCACCCTTTTTATTTAAGTGTATCCCATCCCTGTAGAAACCCTCTCTCCTGTTAACAAGCACAGACCACACTGAGAAAAAGTCTACTCTATGAGCCCTGCACAATCTCTCCAGGGCCGAATTGATTGACAAGGCTCTCATCATATACTCCCTCCTATTGTGTGTTGCAGGTTTGCAGACACTCTTAAATTTAATCCTAACTCCCGACTTTTTTTCAGCATTGACCTGTACTTGCTTAGCAAATCCGCAGATCTCCTTCACTTAATGTCATTAGTGCCAAAGTGTACAACGATATCACCTTTTGTGCACTTAAAAGATGATATTTGCTCAACAACATCATCAACCTTTGCCCCTGGCCGACATACCCTGGTCTTAATCCACCTATCCTTTTTTGCACAGTATATCCTGTTTCCCTGACAATTGAGTCACCAACAATAACTAGCTCCTGTGGGACCAGAGCATTCTGCCCTGAAGGTAGCCACTTTGTTGCATGGTGCATAAGAATGTGCTCTGGTGTTGAGTTGGGCAGCTGAGAACTTGATAGACCCCCATTTTAATTCCTTCGAGGGCATCTTCCTAACTCATCAGAATGCTGAGTTGGTGCCTAATTTTTTCACATTCTCTGCACTTAGCACACACAAAGACATCCTCCATGAGATCATGTCCTGTTCGAGAGCGAGCTGCAAGCATGTCGCATTTTGCACATTTTTTTAGAATTTGATAGTATGAACCAAAGCTGTAATGCTCAATACGTTCTAATTTGATATCAATATAGCAATTAAAATGAAAAAGTCGAAAATCTTACGTAACAGTAAAAAATAATTAAAAATCAACTGAACACAGTTAAAAATCATTCTAACACAATTAAAAATTAAATAGATTAATTAAAAGAAATTTAATGAAAAAATGCAAAATGATTTTCCTTCCTTCTTAAGGCAAGTTTAACTATATTATGCGATGTGGCAACTGCTAGTTGCTTTATGCCTGAAATTTTATGATTTAAATTGACCCTGGAAAACTTCAGAACAATGTTGTTTTGAAGGCAATATTTTAGAAAGGAAAATATTTAAGGAAGGAAAATTGTTTTGCATTTTTTTTTGTTAAATTTCTTTTAATTAATCTATTTAATTTTTAATTGCATTAGATTGATTTTTAATTATTTTTAACTGTGTTCAGTTGATTTTTAATTATTTTTAACTGTGTTCAGTTGATTTTTAATTATTTTTTACTGGACACTTAGAAGTTATAGTATGTCTTAAAGTACTGTTTTATTGGACTAAATTCAAAAAATAGCAAGGGATTAATTTTTCAGTACTCACCTTGATTGATCTGCAATTGTTATGGTTTGAATGGCAAGAGGTGACTAGCTTTAAGGTGATTGGTTCTTAAATTAAGGGGTGGGTAAATCGTAATTATGATGGAAATGGGATTAAAATATGCGCAAGGAAGTAGAAGTGCACTAACTCCATCCTTGGTTGTCATTAAATTGGGTTAAATTGGGAATCTCTAAATAGTGGATAAGCAAAAGTTGTAACGAAGGACTTTCGTTAAAAAACATCTTCAGTTGGCAAGTTAAATTAAAAGGGACCGCGTACTGTATTTAAGAAGAATTTTGTAATCCTGTGATGCACTTTGTTACTTGCAGAAATCTCAGATTGGTGAGATTCCAAACCGGAGAAAGATTGAAGGAGAGTTTCGCATTTATAATATTTAGATCGGAGTGGTGACAAAACCATTTCATAATGAGGGCTTCGAATTGTAAAATTTTGTAACTGTTTTTTAATTTTAATATGGTAATAGCTGAGTCAACTGAGGGAGTATGGTTGTTGGAGTGGGCATGTAAAGTAAGTTCAGTGCTAGATTGTCCAGTTCTGAAGCTATTGTAGTGATAGTATGCTCTGGTATTGGATGATTGGGTTGAACCGAATTTGGTTGTGGTACTACCAATGTAACAGGTGTTACAATTGTGTTGACATTTTATTAAATAAATAATATTATTCATTTCGCTTGTTGGATATTTATGTGTTTCTTTATATTTATTGAAAAGTGATCCGAGTTTGTTATAAGTGGAAAAAATAAGAGTGATGTCTGTACCTGCAAATATTCACCGAAATTGTCCTGCAAGATTACTATGATAAGGAAGGAGAAGACGTGTTTTACTATTTATGATGTGTTTTATGGGGTTATTGCTTATGGGTTATGTGTTTTATGGGGTTATTTTTTTTTTTGGAGTTTTTTATTTTCATGTATTCCAACATGCTTGTTTTGCCAAAAAATTACACAGAAAATGCAGTATTTTTTAATCATAGAATCATTTTCACATATTGTTTTTCTTTCAAAAACTGTGACTCTTTCTTTTCTTGTGTTTTTTGTAAATCTTGTTCCTTAAATTTTGGAGATTAGAGGGTACAACCCCAAATGCTTTACATATTTTGGCCTATTTTCCAAAATCTGTGAATAGGCATATAGTGGCCTTAGTAGCCATTGTGCCAATAAATAACATGTTCGAGAGGCAACCAGAGAGGGTAATACTCTTGATCTGGTTATCAACAGTGATCATTCGTGTATTAAGAATTTGCAGGTAAAGGAACCACTAGGTGCCAGTGATCACAGTGTACTGATGTGGGATTTACTTAAAGATATAATTACCATCAGGGGTAAAGGAAAGGGTTTTTGCTTCTGTGTAGGTGAGTACAGTGGTCTCAGACAGTTTTTAAATTCTGTACAGTGGGATCAACTGACGATGTTACCAACAGTAAATTCTAAGTGGGAAGCATTCAAGGAATTAATCGTGGAAGCTACTAAAAGTTTCATACCTATTAAGAAATATTGTTCAAGGTTTAGGCCTAAATGGTTATCAAATGAACTAATGAGACTCGTGACAGAGAAGAAAAATGCGTGGGATGCATATAAATTATCAAGTGACTCAGAAGCCTATGGCTGATATAAGCTAGTCTGTGATCAGGTCACAAAGGAGGTTAGGCAGGTGAAAGCAGATTACGAGAAATCTTTGGCAAAGGATGCTAAGAAAAACAGCAAGAATTTCTTTACTTATATAAACTCTAAAAGGAAGGGGATGAATCAGATTGGTCCACTTGATATCGATGGTTCCACTGTTGATGATCCGGCTCAGATAGCAAACAAACTGAATGAGTATTTTGCATCTACATTCACACGTGAGGAGTTATTAAGGTTTGAAAATGGCAGAAGGTTATCAAATTGTAGCAGGGTGCTTAATGATTTTGTAATAACTGAGAGAAAAGTGGAGAAGAAATTGTTGAAGTTAAACATAAGAAAGGCACCTTGGGTGGACGGGATCTATCCAGTTATATTAAAGTAGGTGGCAAAGAAACTAAGCAAACCATTAGCCATAATTATGAGAGCATCCTTGGACTCAGGAGAGATCCCCACGGACTGGAGATGTATAAATGTATCCCCAATTCACAAAGGGGAATCAAAGAGTGACACGAGTAATTACAGACCAGTTCTTCTGTTCCGGGTAAAATAATGGAGTCACTGGTTAAAGATGCATTGCAGGATCATCTAGACAAGACTGCAGCAATAATTCAGACACAGCATGGGTTTGTTAAGGGAAAGTCTTGTTTGACAAATTTGATAGGATATTATGATGTGGTTAAAAAGGAACTGGATGCAAAAAATAATTTTGATATCATATATTTGGAATTCAGGAAAGCTTTTGACACTGTTGCGCACAGAAGACTATTGTACAAATTGGAGCAGAATGGTATTAAGGGTAAGTTGCTACAATGGATAAAAGGATGGTTGAGTGGGAGAAGACTAGAGGGTGGTAATCAATGGTGCTGCTCTTCGTGGACTAATGTTATTAGTGGAGTCCCACAGGGTTCTTTGTTGGGTCCACTGTTGTTTTGTATATTTATCAATGATATTGATGAAGGTATATCAGGCTTAGTGTCGAAGTTTGCAGATGATACAAAGGTTGGCAGGGTTGTTAATGACAGTGTAACAGGATCTAGAAAATTTGGGCAGATGGGCTAAGAAGTGGCAACTGGAGTTTATCCTTGACAAATGCAAAGTACCGCATATGGGTAGAAGCAACCCCAGAGAAACGTACCAACTGTGTGGTACTACAGTTAAGGTGGTAGAAAATGAAAAAGACCTGGAGTAATTGTGCAGTCAGATATGGAGTTTTCTGAGCAATGCAGACAGGCTGCCAGGGCAGATCATGGGGTGTTGTCAATGATATATAGGAATTTTGCTAGCAGGGAAAAGGAGGTGATTGTCCCTCTGTATAAGGCAATGGTCAGACCATGCCTTGAGTACTGCATATACAGGTCTGGAGGGCTCATTTTAGGGAGGATGTAGATTTGCTTGAGCATGTACAGAGAAGGGCAACAAGGTTGGTGAAGGGATCCTCTTACCAAGAGAGGCTTAAGTTCTGCAAATTGCAGTGGCTGGAGACTAGGCACCTACGCGGTGATCTGATTGAGGTGTATAAGGTCTTGAATAGGTTGAGCATGCTGAATTCTGATAGGATCCTTCCAATTGTTCAGATTACAAACCTCAGGGGCATCAATTCAAATTAAGAAAAGATAGATGTAGAATAGATGTGCAGAAATTTGCCTTTAGCCAGTGGGTGGTTAATTGCTGGAACAAACTTCCATCTGTCGTTGTGGAAGTTGATAGGTTAAGTGGTAGATGACTTTCATCAACCGGTGAAATACCACCACTTTGCTTATTGGAGGCCTGAAGTGGTGAAACCCATGTTTAGTCTCTAGAGCAAAGTTTCCGGCATCCCCCTCCCCCTCCCTCCATACTTCTCCTCCAACCCATGCATGGTACTAAGTACTATAGGTTTTGATACCTTTCGTGTTTGGGGTTTTCATAAAAAAAGAATAATAAAATAAAAATAAATTTAAGGAAGAACTGGACAGGCATTTAAAGGGAATGGTGTGATTTTTTTTTTTTTTTTTTTTTTTTGTCTGATGCTGCATAAGCTCATACACTTGCTTTCTTCCATCACATGCCAATACTACTACTACTACAACCATACCAACATTTTTCCTGTTCTGTTCTAGTAGCAGTAGCATATGATGCAAGAAAGCAAGTTTATACATCAGTAAAAAAAAAATAAAATATAAATTTTAAAAAAATCCCCTTCCCATTTCACCTATCCATCCCCTCCAAATGTTTCTAAAAAGTACTTCCTTGAATTTATTTCAGCTATCTTCTTGCACAGTGACAGATGTCAACCGCTCACTGGCTAAAGGCAAATTTCCACACATCTGTTCTGCAACAGTCTTTCCTCAGTTTGAATTTATGCCCCCTGAAGTGCATAATCTAAGCACGGTGAAGATTCTCATCAGCATTAAACTTGCTCAAACCATTCAAAGCCTTATACACCTCACTCAAATGACCTCACAGGTGTCTAGTCTACAGATGCTGCAATTTTTGAACTTAAGCCTTTCTTGTTAAGAGCACCACCTTCAATCAGTTTAGCCACTTTTTTTCCCTAACCAATCTCTCATTGCCCTTCTCTATACTCATTCTAGCAGCTTTACATCCTTCCTAAAATGAGGTCTCCAGACCTGAATGCAGTACTCAAGGTGGCGCCTCCATAGCCAGGTGGGCAGGAGCAGCAGTGCGTAGCACACGCTTCTTGATTAGACCAGGGTTCGAGCCCGTGATCACCAAATACGGAGGATGTGGAAAGGTCAGGGAATGACCACTGCATATCCTCGGAGCAATATGGCCTTAGTTGCTAATGCTCCTAAAAACCAAATAAACAAACAAACAAACAAACAAGCAGTACTCAAGGTGTCGCCTGACCATTGCCTTATACAAAGGGATAATCACCTTCTTGTCCTTGTTAGCAAAGTTTCTTTGTATCATTTACACGATCCGTGAGCTGCTCTGGGAGCCTGTCTGCACTGCTCTGAAAATTGCTCAAAATAATCGCCTGAGAGGGCATAAATTCAAATTGAGGAAAGACGGTTGTAGGATAGATGTGCAGAAGTTTGCCCTTTAGCCAGCGGGTGGTTGATTCCTGAAACAAACTTCCATCTGTCATAGAAGTTGATAGCTTAAATAGATTCAAGGCAGAACTTGACAAACATTTTGAGCGAATGGATGGATGAAATGAGGGGTTTTTTTTTTTTTTTTTTTGGCTGATGCTATATAAGCTTGCTTTCTTGCATTTAAATTCATATCTGACTGCCCAGATATATGGTAAATTCATATCTGACTGCCCAGGTCTTTTTCATTCTCCATTAACTTGAGTGTAGTACCAAACAGTTAGTATATTTCTCTGGGGTTACTACTACCCATATGCAGAACTTTGCATTAATCAATGATAAACTTCAGTTGCCACTTCTCGAGATCTGCTGACGAGGCTACTAGGAGACGGTCGTGTTCAAAGCCGCTAAGTGGATTTTTCTTATTTATTGATTTGAAATTATTGTTTTTCTAAAACTTTTGATTTAAATTTAGTAGTATAACATTATTTTGTGATTTTCTGATTAATTTGGTGTATTTATTCTTTACTCGGCCTTGTAATTGCATAAAAATATCAGTAAGGGTATCCACGTGTTTGCAACTCCACTGAACGAGAAGTTCTTTAGCCATATTTAGCCGCTTGATTGAATATTTTTTACATCGAATTATTTCTGTAAGTAGCTTATAGACCTAGTAAGGATCGTTAGTTTATTCTGAATTAAGACAGCGAGATTTGAAAGTTAATTAATACTTAAGTGTCCGTAGATATAAAGTTCGTAAGTTCCCGCCTTTGTGATATGATAGTTATATACCGTACTAGATAGCGTTAGTTGAACTTCGTTAGCAGTTAAATTGTACTTTTAAATAAATACATATAACAACTTAGATTACAAATGTAACATAATTAATTATATTTAACATAATTAATAACATAACATAATTAATTATAATTAATTAATAAATTAATAGAATCATGACTCAGACCAGAGCAGCAAAGCAAAAGGCTCAAGCTAATGGAAGTGCTGTGGCTCAGAGCAGAACTGAGGGGGGCAGTTGTCCTCTGACTCACAGCCTTATAAAATGCACTGTTTGCTTGATGTTTACAGAGCAATCGGGTATGGGACATGATACTGCCATGGGGGATGTCTTTGTGTGTGCGCGCGATGCAAGGAGTGTATCGATATCAGGCAACAACTCAGCGTTCTTGTGGGCCTATATGAGAGCTTGAAGGACAGGGTGGATGCCCTCGAAGAAACTAAATTGAGGGGCTCATCAAGCTCTCAGCTGCCCACATCAACGCCAGAGCTTGCACTTGGGCATCACGTGACACAGAGGCAACCCCCAAGGCAGAAACCGCTGGTCCCGAAGGAACTAGTAGTTGTTGGTGACTCTATTGTCAGGGAAACGGGGAACATGCTTTGTAAAAAGGATAGGTGGAACAGGACCAGGGTATGTCTGCCAGTTGTAGATGACGTTGTAGAGCGAATATCATCTTTTAAGGGCACAAAAGGTGATATAGTTGTACACGTTGGCACTAATGATATTAAGAGTAGGAGACCGGCAGAATTACTTAACAAGTACAGGTCACTGTTGAACAAAAGCCGAGAATTAGGGTTGAATTTGAAAGTGTCTGCAATTCTGCCCAGACACGATAGGAGGGAGTATATGATGAGAGCCTTGTCGATCAATTCGGCCCTGGAAAGATTGTGCAAGGCTCAAGGGGTAGAATTTTTTTCAGCCTGGACTGTACTTGTTAACAGGAGAGATTGCTTCTACAGGGATGGGATACACTTAAATAGAAAGGGTGCAAGAATATTTGCTGATGCTATCGAGGCAGTGTTAGGTGGGTCGGAAAACTGCTAGCTTGGGGAGAGACAAAGACCAATAGATTGACAGTAGCCACTGGCAGAGGTGAAAGAGATTCTTGCACTGCTTCTATTAGAATGAGCAGAAGCCTGAAAAACAAGATGCATGGTATTTCAGAGACTGCTGGGAGCCATTGCGGTACAAGTAAACACATGGGTTGTGTTAGGGTAGCTAAGAATAGAAACAGGTGCAGGTATACTTGCGTGTACACCAATGCTAGGAGTTTAGTAAACAAATTTGATGAATTTGAGGTTTTGGTCAAAACATCAAAGGCAGATATTGTTGGGATATCAGACAAGTGGTGTCACACAGATATAAGGGATGCAGAACTGGAATTTGGGGAGTACAACGTCTACAGAAAGGATAGACAGGATAGGAAGGGGGGAGGGGTTATGCTATTAGTTAAGAAACACATAAAAAACCAAGGAAGTGAAGCCAGTCGACATCGCTGGACAGTGCAGTGTTGAGTCAGTTTGGTGTGACATAAGCATTGGGAGATCAAAATTGAGAGTAGGAGTGTGCTATAGGCCTAATGACTCTGATGAGTATAATAAGAAACTGTACAGGGAAATAGAGTGAGCCAGTAAATCAGAGAGTCTTATAATGGGAGATTTTAATTTCCCAGATATTGACTGGAATTTACTGGCCCACACTAGCAGGGCTTTTGTGGATTTATTGGATGATTGTTTTCTACATCAGCATGTTCGGGAGGCAACTAGAGGGAGTAATACTCTTGATTTGATTATCAGCAGTGATTCTTCATGCATTAAGAATCTGCAGATAAATGAACCACTAGGTGGCAGTGATCATAGTGTGCTGAAGTGGGATTTACCCAAAGAGGTAACTACCATTAGGGGTAAAGGGAAGGGTTATTGCTTCCGTAAAGGCGACTACAATGGACTGAGACAGTATTTAAATTCTATACACTGGGACCAACTGATGATGTTACCAACAGCAAATTCAAAATGGGAAGCATTCAAAGAACTCATCTTGGAAGCTACTAGGCTTTACATACCAACTAAGAAATATTGTTCAAGGTTTAGGCCAAAATGGATGTCAGATGAACTAATGAGGCATATGGCAGAGAAGAAAAATGCATGGGATACTTACAAATTAACACATGACACAGAAGCCTATGATAGATACAAGTTGATATGCAACCAAGTTACAAAGGAGGTTAGGCAGGCGAAGGCAGATTACTAGAAATCCTTGGCAAGGGATGCAAAGAAAAACAGCAAAGAGTTCTTTACTTATGTAAACTCCAGAAGGAAGGGGATGAATCAGATTGGTCCACTTGATATTGATGGGTCAACTGTTGATGATCCTGCTCAGGTAGCTAACAAACTAAATGAATATTTTGCATCGACATTCACACATGAGGAGTTATTCAGTGAGGGGAATGCCAGAGGTGTATTCAACTCTAGAAGTAAGCTACAGAATCTTGAAATAACTGGGAGTAAAGTGGAGGAGAAATTGTTGAAGATAAACAAAAGAAAGGCACCCGGGGTGGATGGGATCTATCCAGTTATATTAAAGGAGGCAGCAAAGGAAGTAAGCAAACCCTTAGCCATAATTATGAGAGCTTCCTTGGACTCATGGGAGGTACCCATAGACTGCAAATGTGCAAATGTGACCCCAATTCACAAAGGAGGATCAAAGGCTGACACAAGTAATTATAGACCTGTGAGCTTAACTTCTGTTCCAGGAAAATTAATGGAGGCACTGGTTAAGGAAGCACTGCAGGATCATTTAGACAAGACTTCAGTTATAGCTCGGACACAGCATGGGTTTGTTAAGGGGAAGTCTTGCCTGACCAATTTGATTGGATACTATGATGCAGTCACAAAAGAACTGGATGCAGGGAATAGCTTTGATATTATATACTTGGATCTTAGAAAGGCTTTTGATACTGTTGCACATGGAAGAGTGCTACACAAATTGGAGCAGTGTGACATTGGAGGCAAATTGCTGCTATGGATAAAGGGGTGGTTGAGGGGGAGAAGACAGAGAGTGGTAATCAATGGACACTGCTCATCGTGGACTAATGTTATTAGTGGAGTCCCTCAGTGCTCAGTGTTGGGTCCATTATTGTTTTCTGTATTTATAAATGATATCGATGATGGTATATCAAGCTTAATGTCCAAGTTTGCAGACGATACAAAGGTTGGCAGGGTTGTCAAGGGCACTACTGACACTATGCTGCTGCAACAGGATCTGGAAAGGTTGAGCAGATGGGTTGAGAGGTGGCAAATGAAGTTTAACATTGACAAATGTAAAGTACTACACATGGGAAACAGCAACGTATCAACTCTGTGGTACTACACTGACAGTGGTAGAGAATGAAAGGGACATGGGGGGTGGTTGTGCAGGCAGATATGAAGTTCTCTGATCAGTGCAGACGGGCTGCCAGAGTAGCTCATGGAGTATTGTCAATGATATACAGGAATGTTTCTAGCAGGGATAAGGAGGTGATTATTCCCTTGTATAAGGCAATGGTCAATCCACACCTATTGTACTGTATACAGGTCTGGAGGCCTCATTTCAAGAAGGATGTAGAGCTGCTGGAACGAGTACAGAGAAGGGCAACAAGATTAGTGAATGGAACAAAGGGATGCTCTTACGAAGAAAGGCTTAAGTTTTGCAAATTACAGTGTCTGGAGACTAGGCACTAGCGAGGTGATCTTATAGAGGTGTATAAAGCCTTGAATGGTTTGGGCATGCTCAATGCTGATGGGATTCTTCCTCTACCTCAGAATAATCACCTGAGAGGGCATAAATTCATATTGAGGAAAGACAGATGTAGGATAGACGTGTGGAAATTTGCCTTTAGCCAGTGGGTGGTTGGTTGGTGGAACAGACTTCCATCCCTTGTCGTGGAGGTTGATAGCCTAAATAAGTTTAAGGCTCAGCTGGACAGGTATTTTGAACAAACAGAGGGGTGAAGTGGAAGTGGTTTTTTTTTTTTTTTTTTTTTTTTGGCTGATGCTGCATAAGTTTGCTTTCTTGCATCAAATGCCTCTACTAATGCTAATGCCCATCTGCCTAACTTCTCTAGATCCTGTTGCAGTAGCATACTGCAACGGGATCTAGTCTTTACTGTCTTTGCTGTCATTAACAAACCTACCAACCTTTGTATCATCTGCAAACTTGGACATTAAGCTTGATATACCTTCATCAATATCATTGATAAATATACAAAACGACAATGGGCCCAACACATAACCCTGGAGGACTACACTAATAACATTAGTCCACAAAGAGCAGTGTGAATTGATTACCACTCTGTCTTCTCCCACTCAACCAGCCCTTCTATTAGTAGTAGCATATGAAGGTTTTCTGAAATTCAAGTATATGATATTAAAATTATTTTTTGCATCCAGTTCCTTTGTGACCACATCGTAGTATCCAATAAAATTGTTCAGACAAGATTTCCCATTAACAAACCCATGCTGTGTCTGAGCTATAACTGCAGTTTTGCCCAGATGATCTTGCATTACTTCTTTAAGCAGTGACTCTATTATTTTGATCCAGAAGAGAAATCAAGATAAAAGGTCTGTAATTACTTTTGTCACCCTTTGATCCCCTTTATGAATTGTGGATGCATTTGCATGTCTCCTGCCTGTGCAGACCTCTCCGAATGTAAAATCAGTGTGTGTGTGTGAATATAATATAATATATGAGAGTGGGAGGGGAAATAAATGGTGGTAAAAGAAGAGAAAAGAGAGTTTTAGCATTAGTTGAGGCATATTATGCAAGAAAGCAAGCTTATACAGCATCAGCCAAAAAAAAAAAAAACCTTCCCATTTCACCCATCTGGTCACTCCAAATGTTTGTTTAGTTCAGTCTTAAATTTATTTAAGCTATCAACACTTCCACAACAAAAGATGGAAGTCTGTTCCAGCAATCAACTACTTGTTGGCTAAAGGCAAACTTCTGCACATCTATTCTTCAACTGTATTTCCTCAATTTGAATCTATGCTCCCTCAGGTTCTTAGTCTGAGCAAGTGGAAATATCCTGTCAGCATTGAGCCTGCTCAAACCATTCAAAGCCTTATACACCTTCCATTCCTATTTCACCCATCCGGTCACTCCAAATGTTTGTTTAGTTCAGTCTTAAATTTATTTAAGCTATCAACACTTCCACAACAACAGATGGAAGAAGTCTGTTCCAGCAATCAGCTACCCATTGGCTAAAGGCAAACTTCCAAACATCTATTCTATAACTGTATTTTCTCAATTTGAATCTAAGCCCCCTCAGGTTTTTAGTCTGAGCAAGCGGAAATATCCCGTCAGCATTGAGCCTGCTCAAACCATTCAAAGTCTTATACACCTCAATCAGATCACCTTGCAGGTGCCTAGTTTTCATATGCTGCAACTTGCAGAACTTAAGTCTTTCTTCATAAATGCACCCCTAAAAACAAATTATGATATTAGTCTCCCCTGTAAATGATTACATCTACCCATATATTTATTTTGTCTGTAAATTGCATGTGTTCTCTGGTCAATTTGCCTGTTTGCTGGACAAAAAAACTCCAGTTTCTTGGGAAAAAATCTTGCTATCTATGCCTGAGACTGACTAATTCAGCCATGGAGAGAAAAAAGCCCACTAAAGTTCTCCTTGCATCATTGACAGGATTTGAACCCGGGCCTTTTCCACCCATTGTGGGGAGGACGGTGACGCTACCCCTGTGCTACCTGCGCAGACACTAATTTACCGTCTTGAAATAAGGTATGAAATATAATTATGATTTAACGTCTTGAAATAAGGTTTAAAAGCTTCGTTATTTGCTTCATCGAAAATAAAGTAGGAAGTAGGCTCCTCCAATAGTTTTATTTACAACTAATTTTTTCTCCTTTTTGTTTTTTTAAAAATTTTTGACATTTAAAACAAGTTATGAATACGAATAATGTATGTTTAAAAATAAGTTAATTTAGTTGAATAATTTGTTTTCAGGTGCTTCCTGATGTGCTATATGTTTGTTAATCTAGCTTGTACTTTACAAAGTTTGCTGCGAACCCCTAACTGGAGACCTCGTTTCAGATGTTATCACTGGTAAGTGGGTTACATTATATTTGGAAAGTGTTTTTAATGGCAATTATTATATTTTATGTACGTTTGAAAAAAGAACCATTTTCATAATAGTATATACCCCTTAATTTAAAATCCTTTTTTGTATTCAAGAGTAATTCTTAAATTAAAAAAAAAAACAACAATGATTTAAAATTGCATTATCTGTTATGACAATGAAATTTAATTATTTGCCAATACCTTTTACCATGACTATACTCTTGTATTTTTTAGGTCTCTATCACTCATTGGTGTATTATTATGCCTTGTTGTAATGTTCCTTAGCAGTTGGTATTATGCATTAGCTTCAATGGCTATTGCTGGATGCATTTATAAATATATAGAATACAGAGGGTAAGTTTTACTATTTTTGTTTTGAACTACTTCTAATAATTGAACATATTATTATTTTACAGTTCACTGTGTTGATTTTTAAAACACCGACAATAGGACATATTTTGCTTGTGTGAAGATATTGCAGTCTGATGATAATAAGTAAATTTATAATTCCTGCATTTATCAGTTTGCCTCCCTATTTTACCAAAATACTACAAGATAAAAAAATAGAAATGCAGGTTGCTTTATATTAAAAAAACAGAAAATTGGAAAAAAATAGAAATATACTTTATTATTATATTACATTATCCTTTGTGACTTGATTACAGACAGCTTATATCTGCCATAGGCTTCTGTGTCTCCTGATAATTTATATACATCACATGCATTTTTCTTCTCTACCACGAGCCTCATTAATTCATCTGACATCCATTTAGGCCTGAATCTTGAACAGTATTTCTTAGTTGGTATGAAAAGCCTAGTAGCCTCCAAGATTAAGTCCCTGAAGGCTTCCCATTTAAAATACACTGTTGATAACCTTATCAGTTGATCCCACTGTATAGAATTTACAAACTATCTTAGACCACTGTAGCCACTTTTACTAAAACAAAAACCCTTCCTTTTACCCTTGATGGTAGTTACATCTTTAAGTAAATCTCACATCAGTTCACTGTGATCACTGTCACCTAGTGGTTCCTTTATTTGCAAATTCGTAACGTATTTGGTTGCCCATCGAACATGTTGCTGTAGAAAAGAATCCTCCAATAAATGACAAAAAAATATTGCTAGCATGCGAATGACCAATCCAGAAGTTCCAGTCAGTATCTGCAAAGTTAAAATCCCCCATTATAAGACATTTAAATTGACTGGCCCACTCTATTTCTCTGCAAAACCATTCGCTGTACTCA
The DNA here is from genome assembly GCF_048544385.1 of Mastigoproctus giganteus. NCBI lineage: Eukaryota > Metazoa > Arthropoda > Arachnida > Uropygi > Thelyphonidae > Mastigoproctus > Mastigoproctus giganteus. Next base: position 3,266,729 of record NC_143584.1, read on the forward strand.
TCAGAGTCATTAGGCCTGTAGCACACTCCTACTCTCATTTTCCCTATCCCAGTGTTTATGTCACACCAAACAGACTCAACATTGCACTGTGCACCCATGTCAACTGGATGAATTTCCTTAGATTTTGTGTTTCTTAACTAACAGCATAACCTCTTCACCCTTCTTACCCTATCTATTCTATCCTTTCTGCACACATTGTACTCCCCAAATTCCAATTCTGCACTGCTTCTATCTGTGTGACACCATGGCTCTGATATCCCAACAATATCTGCCATTGATGCCTTGATCAGCACTTCAAATTTATTTATTATACTTCTATCATTGGTGTACATGCAAGTATACATGCACCTGTTCTTATTCTTAGTTACCCTAACACAGCCCATGTATTTATTTGTTCCATGATGACTCCAAGCAGCTCTTTGAAGCCCCCAGCAACTTGCTGTCTAGGCTGCTGCTCGTTACAATAGAAGCAGTGCAAGAATCGCTTTCACCTCTGCCTGTGGCTACTGTTAATCTTTTAGTCTGTGAATCCCCCCCCAAACTAGCAGTTTACAATCCACTTAACACTGCCTCAGTAGTATCAGCAAATATTCTTGCACCCTTTCTATTTAAGTGTATACCATCCCTGTAGAAGCAGTCTCTCCTATTAGCAAGCACAGACCACGCTGAAAAAAAAATTCTACCCTGTGAGCCTTGCACAAGCTCTCCAGGGCCGAATTGTTTGACGAGGCTCTCATTACCCCCAGGGGCTGATATCTGATGAGTATGGACTTGGCACACCCAGGGTCCTGAGCTGGATATCATTATTCTTCTCTTTCTTGGTGATTCCTCTCCTCTCTCTCTCTCTCTCTCTCTCTCTCTCTCTCTCTCTCAGGATAATGCAGAAAGTTTTTTTTTTTTTTGTCCCAAACAGCATAATCCTCAGGCTTTCTCGTGCCACATGGCTAATAATAATAATAATAATAATAATCATATACTCCCTCCTATCATGTCTGGGCAGAATTTCAGACACTTTGAAATTTAACCATAACTTGCGACTTTTTTTTGAGCATTGACCTGTACTTGTTAAGTAAATCTGCAGATCGCTTATTCTTAAAGTCATTAGTGCCAACATGTACAATAGTATCACTTTTTGTGCCCTTAAAAGATGATATCTGCTTTACAGCGTCATCAACTTTTGCTCCCTGGCAGACATACCCTGGTCCAGTTCCGCCTATCCTTTTTGCATAATATATTCTCCATCCCCCTGACAATAGAGTCACCAACAATAACTAGTTCCTGTGGGACTAGCACATTCTGCCTTGGAGATTGCCACTATGTTGCCTGATGCACAAGAGTGAGCTCTGGCATTGAGTTGACCAGCTGAGAGCATGATGGGCACTTCATATTAATTTTTTCGAGATCATATACCCTACACCTCAAACTCTCATAGACACCCATCAGAATGCTGAGTTGGTGCCTAATTTCTTCACAGTCTCTGCACTTAGCACACACACAAAGACATTCTCCTTTCCTAGATCATGTCCTGTTATAGATAGGTCTGCAAACATTTCAAACATTTTGTTAATTTAATTTAATTAACAATGAAATTTAATAAGATTAATAAATTTTACTGATTAATTGATAATACTATACTAATTTAACAGATTTCTAATGTGCTATGTATTTCACTATTTAGTTTTACATTAAACCTTGCACTATGAAGTTCAGGATTTACGTTACACTATTCCGTATCGTATAACAATGGTGGCAAGTTACGAATGGCAAGATCTACGGACACTAAGTATTAACTTTCAAAATCGCTATCTAAATTCAAATGAACCAAGGAGTTTTATTGACTAGGATATAAAGCTATTTATAGAAAATAATTTAGTATAACAATTAAGTCAATAAAACAACTAAATATATATAAAACTTGATGTTCGCCAGACCTGCAAAAATCTTGGCCAACACGGTAATAACCTTGTACCCAGAACCATTGGCCAGTATTTATAGATGCTTCTAAGTTTAACCTTAAGGCTGTGTTATTATACAATGGAAATATGCTGCCTTCAATACCTCTTGCATATGCCATCCACAAAAAGGAAATATGCAAATATGGAGAACATCTTCTTGGGTATGCACTATCACTATCAGAAGTATGAGTAGCAGATATGTGGTAATTTAAAGGTAATCCCCCATTTTATTAGGACTACAAAAGGGATACACTAAATATTTTTGCTTTTTCTGCAAGTGATATAGTCGTGCCAATGATATGCACTATGATAAGAGGAATTGGCCTCGACAAAAATCATTAACACCTGGAATGAAGAACATAGCATTTGAACCTCTGATAGATCCAAATCAAGTTTTGCTTTCACCACTCCACATCAAACTGGAGCTCATGAAAAATTTTATGAAGGCTTTGGAAGTGAATGGTCCTGCATTCATATACTTGCAAGAGAAATTCTCAAGACTTAGTACAGAGAAGATTAAGCCTGGAATTTTCATTGGTCCACAGATAAGGCAACTTTTCAAAGACAAACGGTTCGAATGTGTTCTTGGTGATAGCGATAAATCAGCATGGAAAATCTTTCAAAATGTTTTGTCTGATTTTCTGGGAAATGTTAAAGTCCGCAACTACAGGCTGCTTGTGAAAGATCTCATTACTTCTTACAAATTTGGAATTGTGGGGGAACCCCACAGCCACATTACAATTAACACTATACTTCTTACAAAAAACTGGGATGCAACATGTCATTGAAGATGCATTTCTTGCACTCACACCTGGATTTCTTCCCACCAAACTGTGGTGCTGTCAGCGACAAACATGGGTGAGTGCTTCCATCAAGACATTGCAACGATGGGAAAAAAGATACAAAAGCAAATGGAGTGCTGCCATGTTAGCCAATTATTGTTGGATGGTGAAATGGAATGCTCCCAAAGCTGAATACAAGTGAAAGCCAAAAAGGTCCAGTGTTTGTTAGGTCCAGTGTAAGATGTTCTTAGCTACATCTTACTGCCATATAAATAAAAAATACCTTGTATAAATATAAAAAAAACTACTTTTTTTCGAAACAAGAGCCAATCTGCCATTTTAAGCACTATTTTCATGTTTAACACCCAAAAATGTATAAAGTAAACTTACTTTCATGCCCGTAACAATATATGACCCAAAATTTTTGTTCAGTGTAATCAATCATGAGCCCTTCTAAGCATACCATTTTCACTCTCCGATCGCCAACAACTTCTTACTGTGTGTGTGTGGAATGCAAATAGCTTTGTCGAGAAATATTATTCGTTTTCTATCAGATCTAACATTCCTTATCCTTTGTAAGTATTGATACCACAAGGATGCCATTTCTGATTTCACATTTAATATTTTCTTCTAGACTGGTATTTTTTCTACTTATAACCCATCTCTTTAATTGTTTTTCAAAGAAGTTCCAAATTTATGTCCTCCTTTACTACAGGCAAAAGTTTTAAAGAAACAGGAATGTTTTTAGCATATGAATCGTAGATTTTTCAACGAATAATGCATTTTGTACAATTGTCTATTTTTATTCTTTTAATGCAGTTATTCTTTTTACAAGTAGGAGCAGAAAACTTTATTTTCCTTCAACATTCCATAGCTTCTTATCCTTCTTTTAACACTTTTTTTTAACTGTGGTTTCACAAACTCTTGTTGCTTCACTTGTAGCTTCGATATAATTCTTTATATCAAAATCAGACTTTCTTGAATGTAAATACTCAGAAATGTTGTATACAATTTTCTGAACCTGACGTCCTGGCATCTTCTCTGTACTAAATTTTGGCATTTTCAGGTTTTCACTTTACAGTTTACACACAATCACTTCTCGGAAGATGGCTAATTATACCTGATACAATTGATTTAGCACCCTTAAAATTAGGCAATGAAGAAGATGATGTGCACAAACAATACTGCATTGATTTCCAGCTAAGTTGCTGGACTATAGCAGATTACCTTCAGAAGGGCCACGCAATCACAGAGGAATATTACACAGACCTTGTGAGATGTTTGCATGAAAACATCAAAGGCAAATGCCAAGGAAAACTTATTATTATTATTAATAGCCATATGGTGCAAGGAAGCCTGAGGCTTATGCTGCACCAGGAAAAAAAAAAAAGGTTCCCGAGTTACCCTGAGAGAGAGAGAGAGAGAGAGAGAGAGAGAGAGAGTCAAAAGTAGAAGAGAATCACCAAGAAAGAGAAGAATGATGATATCCAGCTCAGGACCCTGGGTGTGCCAAGCCCATACTCACCATATGTGAGCCCCCGGGGTTAACTTAGTAAAGGTGTTTTGTTCCACCACAACAGTGCACCTTTTCACATGTTTGTCATTGTTGTGATTGCCCTGCATGGGTGTGGCTTTGAAATCTTGGACCATCTACTATATTTTTCAGATCTAGTACCATTGAACTTTTACCTATTTCCTAATTTAAGAAAATACCTGGCTGGCATCCATTTTCTCACGAACAATGATGTCACTGCTGCAGTGGATGCATTCCTGAATCTGGAGGACCAAGAGAAAACTTTCTTTGCAGTTGGAATCAATACATTTCAGCAGCAGTGGCAAAATCACTCCAAAAGTAACATAACATGTTGCCAGACTCCAATAAGTCCTTCATACTTAGGCCACAAACTTTTCAGATGCCCCTCATATTTCGCTTTTTATTGAGTCAGTATGAGATGAATTAGCCCTGAGGGGCATAAATTCAAGTTACATGGGGAAGGAGAGGTTTAGACTGGACTGCAGGAAGTTTACTTTTATCCAGTGAGTTATAAATTACTGCTGCAACAAGTTACCTCCATGAGTGGTGGAATATGATAGCTTGAAGACATTCAGAGGTCAGGTGGATAGACACCTACATGAGGAGGGAGTCAGATAGGTAGTTTGTTTTATTTTATTATTTATCTATTATTATTTTTTATCTTTTAATTATTTATTTATTTTTTTGGCCAGTGCAGCAAAAGCTGCACCATATGACTAATCCCCATACCTTATTTTTCCATGATGCTTCATGTCTCAATAGAATAACAAGAATGAAATTTGCTTTTACTTACAGCCACTCTCAAACTGCTTGCGTATTTCTGCAGTATAGCAGCTTTTTTTACCCACCTTTGCACTGCTTTAACACTGCTTTGCGATCATTGGCAAATATTCTTGTACCCCTTCTATAAATCTATCCCATCCCTGTTAAAACAGTCTCTCCTGTTAACAAGCACAGTCCATGCTGCGAAAAATTCTATCCTGTGTGAGTAGAATTTATCTTCTCTCTCCTATTACTCCTTTCTGGGCAAATTTGCAGGCACTTTTAATTCCAGTCCTAACTCAGTGTTTTCTCAACAATTTCCCTATACCTTTTAAGTAAATCCTCATATTGCTTATTCTTAATTGGCAATCTGAGGATTTATTTACTGATCATTAGTACCAACATATACAATAGTATTGCCTGTTGTGCCCTTAATATTGTTCTCTCATAGAATCTTAACATTGACATCTCATGGAATATTGTTCCATGGGAGATCTTTGATTTATACCTAAAACTGCTGTGATTAATATTCTCAGCTTTCAAAGCCTTTCTTCAAGTCTGCAATTATTCAGATGAGGACAGTTAGTAATATTAATTAATGGTCCCTCTCTAACAAACTCTCTATTTCAGTTTCTACTGCATGCCTGTTCTAAAGATATTTCCATGGGCATTGCTCTGTTTTCTCTGCATTAAAAAATTTTTCCTCTTCCTCAAAAAAATTAGGTTTTCTGTTTCATTCTCAGAATGACTATTCTTCTAAACAACTCCTAACTCTTTACAAGTTACAGTTCTGCTCTCTCGTGGAATAGTCTGTGATAAGGAGATCTGTGATTTGTACCCTCAGTCCCAAAACCTCTCACAATCCTAGACTCAAAAAATATTAGGCCAGTTTGATCAATTAATTATCCCTCCCTTACAAATTTATTTCACTCTTGTAACACAGATGTTCCAATTTTGCCAAATCTTTTCTATAGATACTTCCATGGGCATCTTTCTTCTGAATTAGTATCTGTAATTATCTCTTGCTTAGTATTCTTAGTATCTTTAGTATATTAATATCTTTTGCTTCCAAACCAGTCCAGACATGTGCATCAATTGCACCCCACTCATAGTTCAGTTCCAGACTTACCAAAACCAAACCTTTCTTTTCCTCATTTATCCCTTCTACTACTACCATTATTTGAATGACCTTACTCTAAAAGTATTCTCTAAAAATTAAAATCTACTTAAATTTAAGTCCATTTTTAGCCAGCATCTTCCATCTTTTCAAGCTACTTGTAGTACTAGAGTAATATCAGATACTTTTTTGTTTTGAGTCTCCATTTTAAAAAAAATCTGTTAAGAAAGATAAATGATATTAGATTTAAAGTGTCTGATGATATTGCACAAATGAGGTGAAAGACTAAACTTCATGTATTTTAAATAAAATCAGAAATAAATTTTAAAGACAGGCTTAAAAGTTACCAAAATTTTAAAAAAGATTTGAAATGTAATTGAAATTTTGAAAATTAATTGAAAAAAATTATATTTTATATTGTACTAACTGGGATAAAAAAAAATTGTACTAATTGGGATGAATAATTAATATTAGACTTCACTTGTAATAAAATAAAGACAGTTGCAATAAGGGAAAATAGAAACTGTTCTCTAATGTTAAAAGAATATATTCTTTTCTGAGCCATAAATATGAACCATGTTTTGTAATACTAATTTAAATTTTCAGAGCAGAAAAGGAGTGGGGAGATGGAATCCGTGGTTTGGCACTTTCTGCTGCTCGGTACAGTTTACTCCGTCTGGAAGAAGGTCCACCCCATACAAAAAATTGGAGGCCTCAAATTTTAGTTCTCTGCAAATTAAATGAAGACCTTGTGCCTAAGCATAGGAAGCTCATTTCTTTTGCAGCTCAGCTGAAAGCAGGTATATTTTTTCAATGTGTATTTTGTAATCAGTCAGTGTATTGACTGTGTTGAATTTCAAAATAGCCTTATAATAACAACATATTCACACATGTTAAATTTATCTAAATTTATCACACATACAAACAGATACATATCAGGATACTTGAGCACCATAATTGGGGAGAGGAAACTTAAATCAAATGGTGGGTATTTTGTTTACCTTTCTGAAACAAGATAACCACCATTTGATTTAAGTCACCTGTATGACTTGTTTCTTTTAACATTCTAATCCAAACCAAATTTACAATAAGGGCATCCCCAATTAGCATTCTCAATTACTCTCAATTGAGGACATAAAAATAGAACACGAGTTTGTATGAAGTGGGGAGAATCTGTCCATGGAAAATAATGTAACCAGTTTTAGCTGGTTGGTGTAATTTGGTTTTCTGGTAGATTTTTAAGGAAACATTTTTCTCTGTGTAACTATTAAATATGGTATAAACTTTTTAAACCTTTAAATACATCATCATCATTCTAAGGGCCGAGCCCTGTCGCCATACAGATCTTTTTTCTGCATTCAGCCTGAATTTGGGCTTTTTGTTTCTCTTCCCTGCAGTTCATTCTTGAGAGTCAGAGCACATCATCAAATGGTGTGATTTTTGGTCATTAGCATTAGCATTAATAGAGGCATATGATGCAAGAAAGCAAGCTTATGCAGCATCAGCCAAAAAACAATTGTGTCCTATGGATGATTTATTGAACATTATCCTGTAGAGACATGGAGGTCATAGTCCCACTGGGTAAGGCAATTGTAAGACCCCCATTTGGCATACTGTGTTCAGATTGGAATACCTCATCAGGAAAAAAAGACATCGAGCTTCTTGTAAGGGTCCAAAGATGGGCAACATGATGACATTGGCAAAAGAGTGACCATATGAAGAAAGACTCCATTTATGTGGGCTTGTGGAGCTTGGCAGCCAAGCACCTCAGAGATGACCCGATTGAGGTTTATAAGGCTCAGAGAAAAAAGTTTGTAAAATGAATGAAATTGGAATTTTCACTGTTATAAAGAATTTCACAACTAGGAGACATAAATTCAAATTAAAGGGGAGGAGGTTTAGACTAGATTGTAGGAAGTTTTCTTTTAGCCAGTTGATTGCCGGAACAGGTTGCTTTCACAGGTAGTTGAGGCCGACAGTTTGAATAAATACAATGGTCGTAATTGGATAGTTACCTATGTGACAAGGGAAGTAAATAATTTGTATCTTCTTATCTACTTGTTCCTTTTTTTGGCCAGTGCAGCAAAAGCCTGTGGCTTCCACGCACTGTATGGCTATTCGAGGGATGATCATTTTATTTGCACACTCGTGCAAGATCTTATCTTAATTTCATCGTCTGATTCTTCTGTGGGTTTCTCCTTTTCAAAATACTCTCCCTTGAACTTTACACACTTTCACCACCATTGTATCCATGCATTAAATGCTTCTTGCAAGCTATTTTTCGAAAGACTGCAAAGCATTTCTGTTGTGGCTTGACATTTCTCACAAATGGCGCAGCGAAGTTTGACTCTGAGAACCTCAGAGTATGCTTCCATATTCATAGTTGTTCCACGAGGCACAAAATGTGTAACAAGAAAGCTTTTTATGTCAAAAAACACAAGAACCATTTGTTTGTCAACGGAATGAGAAGCTCAAAATTTCTTAGGTCTTGGTGAATCAGAATGCTTCCACTCACTCAACTGTTGTTTTGTCTCTCGCTCATAGTGAAAAATCTACGCTTCATCACAAGTCACTATTCAATTTAAGAAGTTTTGACCCTGTGTTTCTAAATGATCAATCATTTCTTTGCACAAGTTTACTCTTTGCTGTTTTTGTTCTGGAGTCAAATTGTGTGGAATCCAACAGGCACAGACTTGTGACATTTTCAGGTGATCTTTCACAATGTTGTGAGCATTTACTATATGAAATGGACATTCTAACAGCTACTTCACAAAGTGTAATTCGCCTGTGTTCATCCAAGAATTTCCTGCTTTTTGCAATTTTCTCAGGAGTTGTTGAGGAGGAAGGCTGACCAGGTCTTGGGTAATCTGCAACAGACTCACGGCCTTCACTGAATTGCCTGTGCCATTTAAATCTGGCCGTCCTACTGAGACACTCATGACCATATGCTTCATTCATCTCTTTAACTGTTTCCAATGCATTTCTCCATCTGACTCAATAATGAATGACGTATTGCTGTTCAGTCTGTATGTATGACCTGATACTTGCTTCAAAACAATTGTCAGTGACATGTGGCTAAAAAAACTCTCTTCACGTAACACTAGCTCAACAAGTACTGGCATGTGCACATAGAATCTGCTCAGTAGTGATCAGGGAAAGTGCCTCTAGTGGCAGTTATGGAAAGTTCACACGGTAAACATAAAATCTTGCACCGCTCTGCGAATTAAATTATCACCCCTCATATTATTACTGTAATAACAGCGTACAATATGTTAATTTTCAAATCACTCAAAATCACTAAATGTGGTGTAAGAGCTTGAAATTGGACAAGAATATTTTCTGACTGGGGTCTCTGCAGTGGCAGATATTGAAGGTCGATCTGCCTTAGATCTGAAGAAGTAATCCAGAAAGAGAGAGAGAGAAAGTAGTTTAGCTTTCTTCTTGTTGTTATAGATTGTCTTGTACAGCTGTTAGAATTTTCACCCATTCTACATATATTAAAGAAATTTCTTTGTATCCATGTCATAATATCTGAAGTAAGGAAGGCATTCATCATGCTTTTTGAAAGCCTCAACTATGCCTTTAGTGGTCGTCATATCAGGTATATGAGGCTTAATGTCTAAATTTCTTTTAGATGCAGAGGTTGGCAGGGTAGTTAATGAATAGGAGTCTGGAGACTAGGCACCAGTGAGGTGATCTGATTAGAGGTGTTCAAAGCCTTGAATTGTTTGAGCATGCTCAATGCTGATGGGATGCTTCCTCTTGCTCAGAATAATCACCTGAGAGGGCATAAATTCAAATTGAGGAAAGACAGATGTAGGATAGATGTGCGGAAATTTGCCTTTAGTCAGCGGGTAGTTGGTTGGTGGAACAGTCTTCCATCCCTTGTTGTGGAAGTTGATAGCCTAAATAAATTTAAGGCTCAGCTAGACAGGTATATCGAATGAACGGAGGGGTGAAGTGGAAGTTTTTTTTTTTTTTTCCTGGCTGATGCTGCATAAGCTTGCTTTCTTGCATCACATGCCTCTACTAATGCTAATGCTAATTACCACAAATGCAGTAAGATTGACTTTACTACCCATTTATAATAGATTGCGCTAACAGAAAAGCCTAATAAACCATAAAAGTGCAAATTGTTTTTATTGTTTTATGATCATGACCTCCAGAAATGTTGTTTAGATAAATATCAACAAAGGTGTTCAAAATTGATTCTTATGATGGAACATATGATAATAATGAAAAGATGGTGCTCCGTTATAAAAATGACCTTTTAGAGAGATAAATAGCTTAGTTATATAGCCAAAATTTTAACTTCTGAGGTCTTGGAACAAATTACAAAAAAAAAAAAAAAAAACAGTGTGTTATTGGGTTCGCATTGCAATGTTTTCACAATACCTACATTTATTCCAGTGTGATGGAAAATACTTTTCCAAAATTTTTTTTTACGATTGCACTGGCCAGCAAAAACTTCCGTAAAGTCGAATTTACGGAAGTCTAGTATTACGTAAGTTGGGAAGTGCCTGTGTATATATGTATTAAATATTAAGTGTGTGTGTGTGTGTGTGTACTTAACATTTATTTATTAATCAGCAAATTTAATTTCAGTCATGAGAAAAAAATAAAACTGAATGATTAGTCAACTATAAATAATGAACACATTAGTGTGTAAACTTACTTTTAAAAATCATCAGGACTTTCTTCCTATGTGTATATGGTGTAAAATAAAATTCCATCAGGCCACCAATTCATTTGCAGAAAATTTTATGGAAATGAAGAAAAAAAAATAATTACATCTAAATATTCTGAACTTTATTTTGTGGCAATTTATGTTGGAGCATCATAGATATAGAATTTATTTGTTTATTTATTTCAGGAAAGGGGTTAACACTTGTGTGCTCAGTTCTAGAAGGAGAATATACAAAAAAATACGGTGAAGCTCAAGCTGCTAAACAGGTGACTAAATTATTTTTTTGTAGATCATTTGATCTACTTTGTATATCAAAATATATAAGCTGTTGTATTAAAATGTTTCTTATCTAATTGGTTAGGTTTATGCAAAAATGTGGATTTATATAGGGGCTATATAACACTATAGTCCCTATATAAATATAACAATATTACACCATAAGCATGAAGTAATGATTGTTATATAACTGCACATGATGGATAATATAAAACTGCGTACGTATACAGATATTGTTGTAACTAAACTAAAGCCACAATAGTCAGATTAGTCTGTAATAATGAATTGCTGCAGATACAATTATGCATAAAATCTTTATTAAATTAAAATAAAATGACTGGGTACAAAAAAAAAATGGTATAGAGATAAAATTCACATGAAATAAATTAAACCAGCCACAGAAGCCTTTTGAGTACCAGCAGCACTCTTTATCAACTGAAACGTCAAAGCTAAAGATGTTATGTATAGAGGGGCATCTCAAGGATACATAACAAGAAGGTCATGCGGGGTCAGCAGAAAGCATGGATGGAGGAAAGCAAGAAACACATGCATGTATATTCAAGCATACATGTATGCATGCACAAACACACAGAGAGAGAGAGAGAGAGAGAGAGGGGGGGGAGGGAGGGGGGGAGGGAGGGGGGGAGGAAAAAGTGGAGAAGAGTAGGACTGACAATAGATGGAGAACAGGAATAGAGATTGTGTTCCCAAAGGGTTTCTGCACTTGATGTCCATACAAGCAGCACCAGTAATTCTAAAGTGACCCCTGCTACAGATATCAGCCTGTGAAAAAGTAATAAGACACCCATGTCACCAGTTGTGCCGAGTGCCCTATCACATATCACCTGTTTTGATGGCAGCACCTGTTTTTATAAAATGGCAACCTAAACTGAGTACCATGTGCCAAAAGATTGTGATTCCTTTATGCATTGCCAATTAAAATGCCCCATCCATTCAATCAAACCTCTCCAATTCCACTGATGATCTGCATTTGCCATTTGAAAATGTCAAACTTGCAATAATCCATCTCATTTGGAATGAAATTCTTCCCATCATCATCAATGAAACCTATGAAACAGCCTACTCAGTGTGGGCTGTTGCATAGCAAGACAGCCCAATAGTGCACATATCACTACTCACATCCAGTTGGGAGGTCCGCAGTCAGTTGGTGAGAGCTCCAACAGTAAACTCCATGGAAGTTTAGGGTTATGAAATTACCATACTAAACAAGCCTGCACCAGTACTGGCTTGTTTAGAATATGATAGAAGAGGTGGAGTTGTCTGCGTACTGTAAAGCTAAACCACTGTAAAGAAATTAACCAAGAGTCCAGTCATAACATAGCTTCTACAGCCTCTAATACAGCCAATCTATCTACAAGTCAACCAAATAGGACATCTGACCAGAAGAGATTGTCTATCTGTAGGCTTTGTCCATGCACTACCTCACAGCAGGTTAGTGATTCTATTTAATAGGAAGTAAACAGGCCTGCACTGCAATATGATTAAGGTGAAAGCTAAACAAATCGCCACCAAGTGATCGTTATATGCATCTTGTATTGTCTGTGCACAGAAGAGCTTTGATGCTGTTTGCAATCCTACTTATTTAGTGTGCTGATTTTCTCAGTCTATGCTAGCCCTAGGAGGCTACCTTGCTCTCTTCTCCAAGAAACTATCACTTATCACTTGTGCCACTAAAGAAAGCAAGCTTGACTACTGATGGAAAATGGTCACATAGCTGTTTCCTGTGGCTGTCATTCCCTGTATATTTCACCTTCACTTATTACCAACTTGTGGCCTAGCTAACTTTTGATGTGGTGATCTCACGAGATAAATCAGAAAGCAGAACTATACAGAATGTAGCTTCAATTCATCATTCGCTCAGGAATAACAGCAACTTTTGATAACATAGACCATTGACTAGGAAAATTTCCACACATCTGTCATGCAACCATCTTTCCTCAATCTGAATTTATGCCCCCTTATATCTGTGGTCTGAGCAAGGGGAAATGATGCCATCAGCATTGTTCTTCAGCATCAACATTACAACAGTCTTCCTTGTGAAACAGTGTCATTAAAATTTCAGAAAAGTTGTTCTAAAAGCTAAGGATATGATGTCAAAATTATTATATTTTTGCATCCAGTTAGCATTAGTAGAGGTATATGATGCAAGAAAGCAAGCTTATATAGAATCATCAAAAAAAAAAAAAAAAAAAACCGTCCTGTTTCACCCATCCATTTACTCCAAAAGTTTGTCTAGTTCAGCTTTGAATTTATTTAAGCTGTCAACTTCCATAACGACAGATAGAAGTTTGTTCCAGCAATAAACTGCAGCCGTTATCAACCCACTGCAGGATGGAAGCCTTCTCAACAATTCATTTTCAGGGAAATGGACCATAATCTGCCATACTGGTCCAGTGCGGGTTGACAGATTGACCATATTTAGCGGTCAGGGGCTTGAACCCCGGTTTACTCAAAGAGCGTGTGCCACTGCACTCCCTCTCCTGACCACTCAGCTACTGCTGGTCAATGGCAAATTTCCGCAAGTCTATTCTACAACTGTCTTTCCTCAATTTGAATTTATTCCCCTCAGGTGTAGAATCTGAACAAGAGGAAGAATCCCATCAGCACTGAGCTTTCTTAAACCATTCAAGGCCTTATACACTTCAGTCAGATCACCTCGCAGGTGCCTAGTCTCCAGACACTGCAATTTGCAGAACTTAAGCCTTTCTTGGTAAGAGGACCCCTTCGTTTCCCATGCCAATCTTGTTGCCCTTCTCTGTACTCGTTCCTAAAAGTGTGGCCTGACCATTGCCTTATACAAGGGGATAATCACCTCCTTATCCCTACTAGCAAAGTTCCTATATATCATTGACAAGACCCAATGAGCTACTCTTGCAGCCTGGCTGCACTGCTCAGAAAACTTCATATCTGACTACACAATAATCCCCAGGTCTTTTTCATTCTGCACTACTCTGAGTGTAGTACCACACAGTTGTTATGTTACTAGGGAGTTACTGCTATCCATATGCAGTACTTTGCATTTGTCAGTGTTAAACTTTTCATTCCTTTATTACAAACAGTTCCTTTGTTATTGGGGTGCCTCCATAGCCAGGTGGGCAGGAGCAGCAGTGCGTACCACACGCTTCTTGATTAGACTGGGGTTCGAGCCCGTGACCACCAAATACGGAGGATGCAGAATGGTCAGGGAATGACCACCGCATATCCCCGGAGCAATATGGCCTTAGTTGCTAATGCTCCTAAAAACCAAATAACAACAACAAAAACCTTTGTTATTGCATCATGGTATCCAATTAGGTTGGTCAAACAAGGTTCTTCTCCCCCACATAAATCCATCCTGTGATTGCCATATAACTGCATTCTATATAGATGGTTCTTCATTACTTCTTTTTAACCAATGGCTCCATTATTTTCCCTGGAAATCAATTCAAGCTTACAGAGCTGCAATAATTACTCCTGGAACCTTTTGATCCCCCTTCATGAATTGATGGATAGATTTTTCATATCTCCAGTCCATAGGGACCTCCATGAATCCAAAAATACTCTCATAATTATGGTAAGGGTTTGTTTACCTTGCTGCCTCCCTTAATATAATTGAATAGATCCCATATTTCCTCTCCCCCCTGGTTCCTCTTATGTTTAGCTTCAACAGTTTCTCTTCTACTTTCCTTATGGTTATCACAAAATAATTCACAACCTTGTTAGAATATGATACACTTCTGGCATCCCTGTTCCTAAAAAATTTCTTGTGTGAATGTAGATACAATATATGTATTCAGTTTGTCAACAACCTAAGCAGGATCATTAACAGTTACATACTGGGGCATAATCGGTATACCATGTTAAAATTCACTGGTTATCATTTATCGAACTTCTTAGAGCCTTCAAAACAAGCTTCATATATTTAAACAACTCCTATTTTTGTCACAACAGTATGATGATATTAGTATAAGTATTCTGAGTAGTGGCAGCAACAAATGATGCAAGAAATTGCATCAATTGTTGCAAGATACAAGTTTATAGAGCATTAGGAAAAAAAAAAAAAAAAAAAACCCGTACTACATCACGTGTTCATCCACATTACAACAGATAGAAGTTCGTTCCAACAATCGACCACCTGCTGGCTTCAGGCAAATGTATTCTTCACATGTATTCTGCAACCATCATTCCTCAATTTGAATTTATATAATTTATACTCCCTCTTCTGAGTAGTCTGAGCAAGAGGAAGCATTCCATCATGAGCTTACTCAATCCATTCAGACCTTTAAACTTCTGAATCAAATCTCCTCACAGGAGCCTAGTGTCCAGACACTGAAGTTCAAAGAACTGAAGCCTTTCTTAGTAAAAACACCTTTTCTTTCCCTCACCAATCTCCTTTCCTTTCTCTGTACCTGTTCCAGAAGCTCTACTTTCTTATTAAAATGAGACTTACAGTCATGTATGCAGTATTCAAGATGTGGCTTAACTATTGCCTTATACAATGAAATAATCACCTCCTTATCCCTATGAGAAAAATTGCAATGCTCAGAGAACTTCATATCTAACTGCACAATTACCACCAGGTCTCTTTCATTTTTTCTACCCTGAGTATAGTACTACACTGTTAGTACATTAATCTGGAATTACTGCTACCCATATGTAATACAGTAGGGCCTCAACTTCTGATAACATTGACATCCAACGTTCTGAGGAACCGATTTACTTTCCATACAATCTTTTATTTTAAGGACCAATGATATTTGCAGGAATCAATATAGGTGGAGCGATGCATGGGTGGAAATTTTTCAGATGTGTGTGTGTGTAACATGGAACATCACTGTTGTGACTGTTCTCAATCCAATTAACATCTTTGTTATTGTTCAACACAACATTCCTGCTTGTTACAGTACTTGGATAGTTTCTTTATAGTGTAAGCAGTGTATTTTTATTAATTATATGTAATTAGAGTAATTTAATTGTGGTTATTTTAGAATTTATTAATTAAATAAATTGAAATTAAATAACCATGTCCCCTAAAGTTAAGAATAAAATTTCCATTAAAGTGAAGCAAGAGATAATAAAACATGAAGGAGTGAAAATTAGTGTATTAGTACATGAGTATGGTCTTCCTCAATTGACTGTTTCTAAAATAGTTAAACAAAAGGATACTCTAAAGAGTGTTAAAGTTAATGAAAATTCCATATCGGTGCATAAGGGAAGAGACTTTATTGTGGAAATGGAAAGACTTTTGTTAATATGGATTGAGGAAAAGCAGATGAAGGATGACACAGTGCCTAGACAGTTTATCTGAGAATGTGCTAAGCAGATCTATGATGATCTGAAACTTAAAGCTCATCAATCAGTGGGCAGTGCTGTGTGCTTTGAAGAATTTAAAGCCAGCAGAGGCTGGTTAGAGCACTTCAAAAAAAGGGCGAATGTCAAAAGTGTTGAAAGACATGGAAAGGTAGCCATAAAAAAGCAGCTGAGGCCTTTAAAATTGAGTTTGTTAAAGGGACAAGACCTCCCTTTAACAAACCCATGCTGTGTCTTAACTATTACTGCAGTCTTGTCTAGATGATCCTGCAATGCTTCTTTAACCAGTGACACCATTATGTTCCCTGGAACAGAAGCCAAACTAATAGGTCTGTAATTACTCTTGTCACCCTTTGATTACTCTTGTCACCCTTTGTGAATTGGAGATACATTTGCATATCTTCAGTCCATGGAGACTTCCCCTGAATCCAAGAATGCTCTCATAATTATGGCTAAGATTTGCTTACTTCCTTTGACACCTTTAATATAACTGGATAGCATTAGCATTAGCATTAGCATTAGTAGAGGCATTTGATGCAAGAAAGCAAGCTTATGCAGCATCAGCCAAAAAAAGTAACATAAATAAATAAAAATAACCACTTCCACTTCACCCCTCTGTTCGTTCGAAATACCTGTCCAGCTGAGCCTTAAACTTATTTAGGCTATCAACTTCCACGATAAGGGATGGAAGTCTGTTCCACCCACCAACCACCCGCTGGCTAAAGGCAAATTTCCGCACATCTATCCTTCATCTGTCTTTCCTCAATTTGAATTTATGCCCTCTCAGGTGATTTTTCTGAGCTAGAGGAAGAATCCCATCAGCATTGAGCATGCTCAAACCATTCAAGGCTTTGTACACCTCTATCAGATCACCCCGCTGGTGCCTAGTTTCCAGACACTGTAATTTGCAAAACTTAAGCCTTTCTTCGTAAGAGAACCCCTTTGTCCCATTCACCAATCTAGTTGCCCTTCTCTGTACTCGTTCCAGCAGCTCTACATCCTTCCTGAAATGAGGCCTCCAGGCCTGTATACAGTACTCTAGGTGTGGCCTGACCATTGCCTTATACAAGGAAATAATCACCTCCTTATCCCTGCTAGAAAAATTCCTATATATCATTGACAATACACCATGAGCTACTCTTGCAGCTCGTCTGCACTGCTCAGAGAACTTCATATCTGCCTGCACCACCACCCCCAGGTCCCTTTCATTCTCTACCACTGTCAGTGTAGTACCACAGAGTTGATACGTTGCTCTGGGGTTGCTGTTTCCCATATGTAGTACTTTACATTTGTCAATGTTAAACTTCATTTGCCACCTCGAAGCCCATCTGCTCAACCTTTCCAAATCCTGTTGCAGCAGCATAGTGTCAGTAGTGTCCTTGACAACCCTGCCAACCTTCGTATCGTCTGCAAACTTGGACATTAAGCCTGATATACCATCATCAATATCATTTATAAATACAGAAAACAATAAAGGCCCCAATACTGAACCCTGAGGGACTCCACTAATAACATTAGTCCACGATGAGCAGTGTCCATTGATTACCACTCTCTGTCTTCTCCCCCTCAACCACCCCTTTATCCATAGCAGCAACTTGCCTCCAATGCCACACTGCTCCAATTTGTGCAGCAGTCTTCCATGTGCAACAGTATCAAAAGCCTTTCTAAGATCCAAGTATATAATATCAAAGTTATTCCCTGCATCCAGTTCTTTTGTGACTGCATCATAGTATCCAATCAAATTGGTCAGGCAAGACTTCCCCTTAACAAAACCATGCTGTGTCCTAGCTATAACTGAAGTCTTGTCTAGATGATCCTGCAGTGCTTCTTTCACCAGTGCCTCCATTAATTTTCCGGGAACAGAAGTTAAACTCACAGGTCTATAATTACTTGTGTCAGCCTTTGATCCCCCTTTGTGAATTGGGGTCACATTTGCACATCTCCAGTCAATGGGTACCTCCCCTGAGTCCAAGGAAGCTCTCATAATTATGGCTAAGGGTTTGCTTACCTCCTTTGCTGCCTCCTTTAATATAACTGGATAGATCCCATCCACCCCAGGTGCCTTTCTTGTGTTTATCTTCAACAATTTCTCCTCCACTTTGCTCTCAGTTATTACAAGATTCTCTAGCTTACTGCTAGAGTTGAATACACCTCTGGCATTCCCCTCGCTGAATAACTCCTCATGTGGGAATGTCGATGCAAAATATTCATTTAGTTTGTTAGCTACCCGAGCAGGGTCATCAACAGTTGACCCATCGATCTCAAGTGGACCAATCTGATTCATCCCCTTCCTTCTAGAGTTTACATAAGTAAAGAACTCTTTGCTGTTTTTCTTCGCATCCCTTGCCAAGGATCTCTCGTAATCTGCTTTCGCCTGCCTAACCTCCTTTGTAACTTGGTTACAGATCAACTTGTATCTATCATAGGCGTCCGTGTCACGTGTTAATTTGTATGTATCCCATGCATTTTTCTTCTCTGCCATATGCCTCATTAGTTCATCTGACAACCATTTAAGCCTAAACCTTGAACAATATTTCTTAGTTGGTATGTAAAGCCTAGTAGCTTCCACGATAAGTTCTTTGAATGCTTCCCATTTTGAATTTGCTGTTGGCAATATCATCAGTTGATCCCACTGTATAGAATTTAAATACTGTCTCAGTCCATTGTAGTCGCCTTTACGAAAGCAATACCCCTTCCCTTTACCCCTAATGGTAGTTACCTCTTTGAGTAATTCCCACTTCAGCACACTGTGATCACTGCCACCAAGTGGTTCATTTATCTGCAGATTCTTAATGCATGAAGAATCACTACTGATAATCAAATCAAGAGTATTACTCCCTCTAGTTGCCTCCCGAACATGCTGATGTAGAAAACAATCATCCAATAAATCCACAAAAGCCCTGCTAGTGTGGGCCAGTAAATTCCAGTCAATATCTGGGAAATTAAAATCTCCCATTATAAGACTCTCTGATTTACTGGCTCACTCTATTTCCCTGTACAGTTTCTTATTATACTCATCAGAGTCATTAGGCCTATAGCACACTCCTACTCTCAATTTTGATCTCCCAGTGCTTATGTCACACCAAACTGACTCGACACTGCACTGTCCAGCGATGTCGACTGGCTTCACTTCCTTGGATTTTATGTGTTTTTTAACTAATAGCATAACCCCTCCTCCCTTCCTATCCTGTCTATCCTTTCTGTAGACATTGTACTCCCCAAATTCCAGTTCTGCATTTCTTATATCTGTGTGACACCACGTCTCTGAAATCCCCACAATATCTGCCTTTGATGTTTTGAGCAATACCTCAAATTCATCAAATTTATTTACTAAACTCCTAGCATTGGTGTACACACAAGTATACATGCACCTGTTCTTTTTCTTAGCTACCCTAACACAACCCATGTGTTTACTTGTACCCCAATGATTCCCAGCAGTCTCTGAAATATCCTGCATCTTATTTTCCAGGCTGCGGCTCATTCCAATAGAAGCAGTGCAAGAATCACTTTCACCTCTGCCAGTGGCTACTGTTAATCTATTAGTCCTTGTATCCCCCCAATCTAGCAGTTTTCCGACCCACCTAACATTGCCTCGATAGCATCAGCAAACATTCTTGCACCCTTTCTATTTAAGTGTATCCCATCCCTGTAGAAGCAGTCTCTCCTGTTAACAAGTACAGACCAGGCTGAAAAAAATTCTACCCCTTGAGCCCTGCACAATCTTTCCAGGGCCGAATTGATTGACAGGGCTCTCATCATATACTCCCTCCTATCGTGTCTGGGCAGAATTGCAGACACTTTCAATTTCAACCCTAATTCACGGCTTTTTTTCATCAGTGACCTGTACTTGTCAAGTAATTCCGCCGGTCTCCTACTCTTAATGTCATTAGTGCCAACGTGTACAACTATATCACCTTTTGTGCCCTTAAAAGATGATATCCGCTCTACAACGTCATCAACTTTTGCCCCTGGCAGACATACCCTGGTCCTATTCCACCTATCCTTTTTACAAAGCATGTTTCCCGTTTCCCTGACAATAGAGTCACCAACAACTACTAGTTCCTTTGGGACCAGCGCATTCTGCCTTGGGGGTTGCCGCTGTGTTCCGCGATGACCAAGTGCAAGCTCTGGCATTGGTGTGGGCAGCTGAGAGCTTGATGGGCCCCTCACTTGTAATCCTTCGAGGGCATCCACCCTATCCTTCAAGCTCTCATATAGGCCCATAACAACGCTGAGTTGTCGCCTTATCTCCTTACACTCCTTGCATCGCACACACACAAAGACATCCCCCATGACAGTATCATGTCCCATACTTGACTGCTCCGCAAACATCAAGCAAATAGTGCATCTTACAAGGCTGTGATTCAGAGGACAACTGCCCCCCTCAGTTCTCCCCTGGGCCACAGCATTCCCATTAGCTTGAGCCCTTTGCTTTGCTGCTCTGGTTTGAGTCATGATTTAGATTTACTTTCAATAAAATTTCAATTTCTGTACAAAATTAAATCCTAAACTTGTATCCAAACACAGTTATAACGCTATATTTATGTTTCAGTAACGAGTGTTATCTACGGAATATTTACGTTTCAGTAAAGAGTGTTATCTACGAAATATTTACGTTTCAGTAACGAGTGTTATCTGCGAAATCCCTTTATATAACTTTCGTATCAAGTTATGTATTAATTATTTGTTTTTACTAATTATTTATGTTACGTAACCTAAGTGGTTATATGTATAATTAATTATGTTAAATAAAATTAATTATATTACGTTTGTAATCTAAGTCGTTATATGTATTTATTTAAACGTACAATTTAACTGCTAACGAAGTTCAACTAACGCTATCTAGTACGGTATATCGTATCACAAAGGCGGGAAAATTACGAACGGTTAGCGGAGTTGAAACACGTGGAAACCTTTACCAATACTTTTATGCAATTACAAGGCCGAGTAAAGAATAAATACACCAATTTAATCAGAAAATCACAAAATAATGTTATACTACTAAATTTAAA